>NW_027100478.1:0-44522 GCF_031753505.1 Anomalospiza imberbis | reverse complement strand
CCGCTCTACTGAGCTGTGCGCGAATTAGCCGCTTCTTCGCCTCCGAGAAGCAGAGATCGCGGTTGCTTGGAAGAGGCGAAGAACGAAGCCGCAAAGAAGCGGGCTTGTGTGCCAAGCCTTCCGACTGCCGGAGGACGGTGGCTGCCGCTCTCCTGCCTCTTGAATTCACTCTCGGCAAGCGAATGGAAAGCGTTCCAGGACAACTTGCCTGGGTTTTGACTTGGTCCTGATGCGTCCCACCTTGGCAAGTCTTGCTCGTCGCCAGAGGCTGCGAGATGCACAGAAGACGGTGGCAGCTGCTGAAAAGAAGGGCAGCGGTGAGTTTGTCGACAAGCAAGAACATAGGCAGCTGCCTGTGCTTGGGAAGGAGCAGCTGCCTGCTTTTGGCAATTGCCTTCACAGCGCCCAGAAGCCCGGTGCTCTGCTGCTTTGTTTTTCGCAGTCAATGAATTGCACACTAGTGAAGTTGAGCCAGGCTCTTCAGCTTTGCTGCTTTTGAGCATCTGTGCTCCACTTATGCTCTGTGACATCTCTCGAGGTTTTTTGCCTCGGCCAGGCTGGAAAGTGCCCGCGAGTACCTAGAGCTGGGCAGGAGAGGGCAGAGAGCACTTCCATCTGACAGCAGGTTGCAGATTGCCTCGGAAAGAGCCGTGTGCTTGGAATGTGCAGCAAATCCTCTTTCTTTGCAAACCGCGGTTAGTGTGCAGTGCAGGTACGCTCTCCCCTTGCCAACTGGAGTGGGAAAGCTTTTCGCTAAGCTAGAGATGACTAGAGAAGCAGAAGCGCGGCTCCGGAGCTATCCGGAGGAAAGTGCCGCTTCCCGGCGTCTTTCGGCTTGAAGCGGCTCTCCGGAGCGCTCCGCTGCCGCTCTACTGAGCTGTGCGCGAATTAGCCGCTTCTTCGCCTCCGAGAAGCAGAGATCGCGGTTGCTTGGAAGAGGCGAAGAACGAAGCCGCAAAGAAGCGGGCTTGTGTGCCAAGCCTTCCGACTGCCGGAGGACGGTGGCTGCCGCTCTCCTGCCTCTTGAATTCACTCTCGGCAAGCGAATGGAAAGCGTTCCAGGACAACTTGCCTGGGTTTTGACTTGGTCCTGATGCGTCCCACCTTGGCAAGTCTTGCTCGTCGCCAGAGGCTGCGAGATGCACAGAAGACGGTGGCAGCTGCTGAAAAGAAGGGCAGCGGTGAGTTTGTCGACAAGCAAGAACATAGGCAGCTGCCTGTGCTTGGGAAGGAGCAGCTGCCTGCTTTTGGCAATTGCCTTCACAGCGCCCAGAAGCCCGGTGCTCTGCTGCTTTGTTTTTCGCAGTCAATGAATTGCACACTAGTGAAGTTGAGCCAGGCTCTTCAGCTTTGCTGCTTTTGAGCATCTGTGCTCCACTTATGCTCTGTGACATCTCTGGAGGTTGTTTGCCTCGCCCAGGCTGGAAAGTGCCCGCGAGTACCTAGAGCTGGCAGGAGAGGGCAGAGAGCACTTCCATCTGACAGCAGGTTGCAGATTGCCTCGGAAAGAGCCGTGTCCTTGGAATGTGCAGCAAATCCTCTTTCTTTGCAAACCGCGGTTAGTGTGCAGTGCAGGTACGCTCTCCCCTTGCCAAATGGAGTGGGAAAGCTTTTCGCTAAGCTAGAGATGACTAGAGAAGCAGAAGCGCGGCTCCGGAGCTATCCGGAGGAAAGTGCCGCTTCCCGGCGTCTTTCGGCTTGAAGCGGCGCTCCGGAGCGCTGCGCTGCCGCTCTACTGAGCTGTGCGCGAATTAGCCGCTTCTTCGCCTCCGAGAAGCAGAGATCGCGGTTGCTTGGAAGAGGCGAAGAACGAAGCCGCAAAGAAGCGGGCTTGTGTGCGAAGCCTTCCGACTGCTGGAAGACGGTGGCTGCTGCTCTCCTGCCTGTTGAATTCACTCTCGGCAAGCGAATGGAAAGCGTTCCAGGACAACTTGCCTGGGTTTTGACTTGGTCCTGATGCGTCCCACCTTGGCAAGTCTTGCTCGTCGCCAGAGGCTCCGAGATGCACAGAAGACGGTGGCAGCTGCTGAAAAGAAGGGCAGCGGTGAGTTTGTCGACAAGCAAGAACATAGGCAGCTGCCTGTGCTTGGGAAGGAGCAGCTGCCTGGTTTTGGCAATTGCCTTCACAGCGCCCAGAAGCCCGGTGCTCTGCTGCTTTGTTTTTCGCAGTCAATGAATTGCACACTAGTGAAGTTGAGCCAGGCTCTTCAGCTTTGCTGCTTTTGAGCATCTGTGCTCCACTTATGCTCTGTGAAATCTCTCGAGGTTGTTTGCCTCGGCCAGGCTGGCAAGTGCCCGCTAGTACCTAGAGCTGGGCAGGAGAGGGCAGAGAGCACTTCCATCTGACAGCAGGTTGCAGATTGCCTCGGAAAGAGCCGTGTCCTTGCAATGTGCAGCAAATCCTCTTTCTTTGCAAACCGCGGTTAGTGTGCAGTGCAGGTACGCTCTCCCCTTGCCAACTGGAGTGGGAAAGCTTTTCGCTAAGCTAGAGATGACTAGAGAAGCAGAAGCGCGGCTCCGGAGCTATCCGGAAGAAAGTGCCGCTTCCCGGCGTCTTTCGGCTTGAAGCGGCGCTCCGGAGCGCTCCGCTGCCGCTCTACTGAGCTGTGCGCGAATTAGCCGCTTCTTCGCCTCCGAGAAGCAGAGATCGCGGTTGCTTGGAAGAGGCGAAGAACGAAGCCGCAAAGAAGCGGGCTTGTGTGCCAAGCCTTCCGACTGCCGGAGGACGGTGGCTGCCGCTCTCCTGCCTCTTGAATTCACTCTCGGCAAGCGAATGGAAAGCGTTCCAGGACAACTTGCCTGGGTTTTGACTTGGTCCTGATGCGTCCCACCTTGGCAAGTCTTGCTCGTCGCCAGAGGCTGCGAGATGCACAGAAGACGGTGGCAGCTGCTGAAAAGAAGGGCAGCGGTGAGTTTGTCGACAAGCAAGAACATAGGCAGCTGCCTGTGCTTGGGAAGGAGCAGCTGCCTGGTTTTGGCAATTGCCTTCACAGCGCCCAGAAGCCCGGTGCTCTGCTGCTTTGTTTTTCGCAGTCAATGAATTGCACACTAGTGAAGTTGAGCCAGGCTCTTCAGCTTTGCTGCTTTTGAGCATCTGTGCTCCACTTATGCTCTGTGAAATCTCTCGAGGTTTTTTGCCTCGGCCAGGCTGGAAAGTGCCCGCGAGTACCTAGAGCTGGGCAGGAGAGGGCAGAGAGCACTTCCATCTGACAGCAGGTTGCAGATTGCCTCGGAAAGAGCCGTGTCCTTGCAATGTGCAGCAAATCCTCTTTCTTTGCAAACCGCGGTTAGTGTGCAGTGCAGGTACGCTCTCCCCTTGCCAACTGGAGTGGGAAAGCTTTTCGCTAAGCTAGAGATGACTAGAGAAGCAGAAGCGCGGCTCCGGAGCTATCCGGAAGAAAGTGCCGCTTCCCGGCGTCTTTCGGCTTGAAGCGGCGCTCCGGAGCGCTCCGCTGCCGCTCTACTGAGCTGTGCGCGAATTAGCCGCTTCTTCGCCTCCGAGAAGCAGAGATCGCGGTTGCTTGGAAGAGGCGAAGAACGAAGCCGCAAAGAAGCGGGCTTGTGTGCCAAGCCTTCCGACTGCCGGAGGACGGTGGCTGCCGCTCTCCTGCCTGTTGAATTCACTCTCGGCAAGCGAATGGAAAGCGTTCCAGGACAACTTGCCTGGGTTTTGACTTGGTCCTGATGCGTCCCACCTTGGCAAGTCTTGCTCGTCGCCAGAGGCTGCGAGATGCACAGAAGACGGTGGCAGCTGCTGAAAAGAAGGGCAGCGGTGAGTTTGTCGACAAGCAAGAACATAGGCAGCTGCCTGTGCTTGGGAAGGAGCAGCTGCCTGGTTTTGGCAATTGCCTTCACAGCGCCCAGAAGCCCGGTGCTCTGCTGCTTTGTTTTTCGCAGTCAATGAATTGCACACTAGTGAAGTTGAGCCAGGCTCTTCAGCTTTGCTGCTTTTGAGCATCTGTGCTCCACTTATGCTCTGTGACATCTCTCGAGGTTTTTTGCCTCGGCCAGGCTGGAAAGTGCCCGCGAGTACCTAGAGCTGGGCAGGAGAGGGCAGAGAGCACTTCCATCTGACAGCAGGTTGCAGATTGCCTCGGAAAGAGCCGTGTCCTTGGAATGTGCAGCAAATCCTCTTTCTTTGCAAACCGCGGTTAGTGTGCAGTGCAGGTACGCTCTCCCCTTGCCAACTGGAGTGGGAAAGCTTTTCGCTAAGCTAGAGATGACTAGAGAAGCAGAAGCGCGGCTCCGGAGCTATCCGGAGGAAAGTGCCGCTTCCCGGCGTCTTTCGGCTTGAAGCGGCGCTCCGGAGCGCTCCGCTGCCGCTCTACTGAGCTGTGCGCGAATTAGCCGCTTCTTCGCCTCCGAGAAGCAGAGATCGCGGTTGCTTGGAAGAGGCGAAGAACGAAGCCGCAAAGAAGCGGGCTTGTGTGCCAAGCCTTCCGACTGCCGGAGGACGGTGGCTGCCGCTCTCCTGCCTCTTGAATTCACTCTCGGCAAGCGAATGGAAAGCGTTCCAGGACAACTTGCCTGGGTTTTGACTTGGTCCTGATGCGTCCCACCTTGGCAAGTCTTGCTCGTCGCCAGAGGCTCCGAGATGCACAGAAGACGGTGGCAGCTGCTGAAAAGAAGGGCAGCGTGTGAGTTTGTCGACAAGCAAGAACATAGGCAGCTGCCTGTGCTTGGGAAGGAGCAGCTGCCTGCTTTTGGCAATTGCCTTCACAGCGCCCAGAAGCCCGGTGCTCTGCTGCTTTGTTTTTCGCAGTCAATGAATTGCACACTAGTGAAGTTGAGCCAGGCTCTTCAGCTTTGCTGCTTTTGAGCATCTGTGCTCCACTTATGCTCTGTGACATCTCTCGAGGTTGTTTGCTTCGGCCAGGCTGGAAAGTGCCCGCGAGTACCTAGAGCTGGGCAGGAGAGGGCAGAGAGCACTTCCATCTGACAGCAGGTTGCAGATTGCCTCGGAAAGAGCCGTGTCCTTGGAATGTGCAGCAAATCCTCTTTCTTTGCAAACCGCGGTTAGTGTGCAGGGCAGGTACGCTCTCCCCTTGCCAAATGGAGTGGGAAAGCTTTTCGCTAAGCTAGAGATGACTAGAGAAGCAGAAGCGCGGCTCCGGAGCTATCCGGAGGAAAGTGCCGCTTCCCGGCGTCTTTCGGCTTGAAGCGGCGCTCCGGAGCGCTCCGCTGCCGCTCTACTGAGCTGTGCGCGAATTAGCCGCTTCTTCGCCTCCGAGAAGCAGAGATCGCGGTTGCTTGGAAGAGGCGAAGAACGAAGCCGCAAAGAAGCGGGCTTGTGTGCCAAGCCTTCCGACTGCTGGAAGACGGTGGCTGCTGCTCTCCTGCCTGTTGAATTCACTCTCGGCAAGCGAATGGAAAGCGTTCCAGGACAACTTGCCTGGGTTTTGACTTGGTCCTGATGCGTCCCACCTTGGCAAGTCTTGCTCGTCGCCAGAGGCTCCGAGATGCACAGAAGACGGTGGCAGCTGCTGAAAAGAAGGGCAGCGGTGAGTTTGTCGACAAGCAAGAACATAGGCAGCTGCCTGTGCTTGGGAAGGAGCAGCTGCCTGGTTTTGGCAATTGCCTTCACAGCGCCCAGAAGCCCGGTGCTCTGCTGCTTTGTTTTTCGCAGTCAATGAATTGCACACTAGTGAAGTTGAGCCAGGCTCTTCAGCTTTGCTGCTTTTGAGCATCTGTGCTCCACTTATGCTCTGTGAAATCTCTCGAGGTTGTTTGCCTCGGCCAGGCTGGCAAGTGCCCGCTAGTACCTAGAGCTGGGCAGGAGAGGGCAGAGAGCACTTCCATCTGACAGCAGGTTGCAGATTGCCTCGGAAAGAGCCGTGTCCTTGGAATGTGCAGCAAATCCTCTTTCTTTGCAAACCGCGGTTAGTGTGCAGGGCAGGTACGCTCTCCCCTTGCCAACTGGAGTGGGAAAGCTTTTCGCTAAGCTAGAGATGACTAGAGAAGCAGAAGCGCGGCTCCGGAGCTATCCGGAGGAAAGTGCCGCTTCCCGGCGTCTTTCGGCTTGAAGCGGCGCTCCGGAGCGCTCCGCTGCCGCTCTACTGAGCTGTGCGCGAATTAGCCGCTTCTTCGCCTCCGAGAAGCAGAGATCGCGGTTGCTTGGAAGAGGCGAAGAACGAAGCCGCAAAGAAGCGGGCTTGTGTGCGAAGCCTTCCGACTGCCGGAGGACGGTGGCTGCCGCTCTCCTGCCTCTTGAATTCACTCTCGGCAAGCGAATGGAAAGCGTTCCAGGACAACTTGCCTGGGTTTTGACTTGGTCCTGATGCGTCCCACCTTGGCAAGTCTTGCTCGTCGCCAGAGGCTCCGAGATGCACAGAAGACGGTGGCAGCTGCTGAAAAGAAGGGCAGCGGTGAGTTTGTCGACAAGCAAGAACATAGGCAGCTGCCTGTGCTTGGGAAGGAGCAGCTGCCTGGTTTTGGCAATTGCCTTCACAGCGCCCAGAAGCCCGGTGCTCTGCTGCTTTGTTTTTCGCAGTCAATGAATTGCACACTAGTGAAGCTGAGCCAGGCTCTTCAGCTTTGCTGCTTTTGAGCATCTGTGCTCCACTTATGCTCTGTGAAATCTCTCGAGGTTGTTTGCCTCGGCCAGGCTGGCAAGTGCCCGCTAGTACCTAGAGCTGGGCAGGAGAGGGCAGAGAACACTTCCATCTGACAGCAGGTTGCAGATTGCCTCGGAAAGAGCCGTGTCCTTGGAATGTGCAGCAAATCCTCTTTCTTTGCAAACCGCGGTTAGTGTGCAGTGCAGGTACGCTCTCCCCTTGCCAAATGGAGTGGGAAAGCTTTTCGCTAAGCTAGAGATGACTAGAGAAGCAGAAGCGCGGCTCCGGAGCTATCCGGAGGAAAGTGCCGCTTCCCGGCGTCTTTCGGCAGAAGCGGCGCTCCGGAGTGCTCCGCTGCCGCTCTACTGAGCTGTGCGCAAATTAGCCGCTTCTTCGCCTCCGAGAAGCAGAGATCGCGGTTGCTTGGAAGAGGCGAAGAACGAAGCCGCAAAGAAGCGGGCTTGTGTGCGAAGCCTTCAGACTGCTGGAAGACGGTGGCTGCTGCTCTCCTGCCTGTTGAATTCACTCTCGGCAAGCGAATGGAAAGCGTTCCAGGACAACTTGCCTGGGTTTTGACTTGGTCCTGATGCGTCCCACCTTGGCAAGTCTTGCTCGTCGCCAGAGGCTGCGAGATGCACCGAAGACGGTGGCAGCTGCTGAAAAGAAGGGCAGCGGTGAGTTTGTCGACAAGCAAGAACATAGGCAGCTGCCTGTGCTTGGGAAGGAGCAGCTGCCTGGTTTTGGCAATTGCCTTCACAGCGCCCAGAAGCCCGGTGCTCTGCTGCTTTGTTTTTCGCAGTCAATGAATTGCACACTAGTGAAGTTGAGCCAGGCTCTTCAGCTTTGCTGCTTTTGAGCATCTGTGCTCCACTTATGCTCTGTGAAATCTCTCGAGGTTTTTTGCCTCGGCCAGGCTGGAAAGTGCCCGCTAGTACCTAGAGCTGGGCAGGAGAGGGCAGAGAGCACTTCCATCTGACAGCAGGTTGCAGATTGCCTCGGAAAGAGCCGTGTCCCTGCAATGTGCAGCAAATCCTCTTTCTTTGCAAACCGCGGTTAGTGTGCAGTGCAGGTACGCTCTCCCCTTGCCAACTGGAGTGGGAAAGCTTTTCGCTAAGCTAGAGATGACTAGAGAAGCAGAAGCGCGGCTCCGGAGCTATCCGGAGGAAAGTGCCGCTTCCCGGCGTCTTTCGGCTTGAAGCGGCGCTCCGGAGCGCTCCGCTGCCGCTCTACTGAGCTGTGCGCGAATTAGCCGCTTCTTCGCCTCCGAGAAGCAGAGATCGCGGGTTGCTTGGAAGAGGCGAAGAACGAAGCCGCAAAGAAGCGGGCTTGTGTGCGAAGCCTTCCGACTGCTGGAGGACGGTGGCTGCCGCTCTCCTGCCTCTTGAATTCACTCTCGGCAAGCGAATGGAAAGCGTTCCAGGACAACTTGCCTGGGTTTTGACTTGGTCCTGATGCGTCCCACCTTGGCAAGTCTTGCTCGTCGCCAGAGGCTGCGAGATGCACCGAAGACGGTGGCAGCTGCTGAAAAGAAGGGCAGCGGTGAGTTTGTCGACAAGCAAGAACATAGGCAGCTGCCTGTGCTTGGGAAGGAGCAGCTGCCTGGTTTTGGCAATTGCCTTCACAGCGCCCAGAAGCCCGGTGCTCTGCTGCTTTGTTTTTCGCAGTCAATGAATTGCACACTAGTGAAGTTGAGCCAGGCTCTTCAGCTTTGCTGCTTTTGAGCATCTGTGCTCCACTTATGCTCTGTGAAATCTCTCGAGGTTGTTTGCCTCGGCCAGGCTGGCAAGTGCCCGCGAGTACCTAGAGCTGGGCAGGAGAGGGCAGAGAGCACTTCCATCTGACAGCAGGTTGCAGATTGCCTCGGAAAGAGCCGTGTCCTTGGAATGTGCAGCAAATCCTCTTTCTTTGCAAACCGCGGTTAGTGTGCAGTGCAGGTACGCTCTCCCCTTGCCAAATGGAGTGGGAAAGCTTTTCGCTAAGCTAGAGATGACTAGAGAAGCAGAAGCGCGGCTCCGGAGCTATCCGGAGGAAAGTGCCGCTTCCCGGCGTCTTTCGGCTTGAAGCGGCGCTCCGGAGCGCTGCGCTGCCGCTCTACTGAGCTGTGCGCGAATTAGCCGCTTCTTCGCCTCCGAGAAGCAGAGATCGCGGTTGCTTGGAAGAGGCGAAGAACGAAGCCGCAAAGAAGCGGGCTTGTGTGCGAAGCCTTCCGACTGCTGGAAGACGGTGGCTGCTGCTCTCCTGCCTGTTGAATTCACTCTCGGCAAGCGAATGGAAAGCGTTCCAGGACAACTTGCCTGGGTTTTGACTTGGTCCTGATGCGTCCCACCTTGGCAAGTCTTGCTCGTCGCCAGAGGCTGCGAGATGCACCGAAGACGGTGGCAGCTGCTGAAAAGAAGGGCAGCGGTGAGTTTGTCGACAAGCAAGAACATAGGCAGCTGCCTGTGCTTGGGAAGGAGCAGCTGCCTGGTTTTGGCAATTGCCTTCACAGCGCCCAGAAGCCCGGTGCTCTGCTGCTTTGTTTTTCGCAGTCAATGAATTGCACACTAGTGAAGTTGAGCCAGGCTCTTCAGCTTTGCTGCTTTTGAGCATCTGTGCTCCACTTATGCTCTGTGAAATCTCTCGAGGTTGTTTGCCTCGGCCAGGCTGGCAAGTGCCCGCTAGTACCTAGAGCTGGGCAGGAGAGGGCAGAGAGCACTTCCATCTGACAGCAGGTTGCAGATTGCCTCGGAAAGAGCCGTGTCCTTGCAATGTGCAGCAAATCCTCTTTCTTTGCAAACCGCGGTTAGTGTGCAGTGCAGGTACGCTCTCCCCTTGCCAACTGGAGTGGGAAAGCTTTTCGCTAAGCTAGAGATGACTAGAGAAGCAGAAGCGCGGCTCCGGAGCTATCCGGAGGAAAGTGCCGCTTCCCGGCGTCTTTCGGCTTGAAGCGGCGCTCCGGAGCGCTCCGCTGCCGCTCTACTGAGCTGTGCGCGAATTAGCCGCTTCTTCGCCTCCGAGAAGCAGAGATCGCGGTTGCTTGGAAGAGGCGAAGAACGAAGCCGCAAAGAAGCGGGCTTGTGTGCGAAGCCTTCCGACTGCCGGAGGACGGTGGCTGCCGCTCTCCTGCCTCTTGAATTCACTCTCGGCAAGCGAATGGAAAGCGTTCCAGGACAACTTGCCTGGGTTTTGACTTGGTCCTGATGCGTCCCACCTTGGCAAGTCTTGCTCGTCGCCAGAGGCTCCGAGATGCACCGAAGACGGTGGCAGCTGCTGAAAAGAAGGGCAGCGGTGAGTTTGTCGACAAGCAAGAACATAGGCAGCTGCCTGTGCTTGGGAAGGAGCAGCTGCCTGGTTTTGGCAATTGCCTTCACAGCGCCCAGAAGCCCGGTGCTCTGCTGCTTTGTTTTTCGCAGTCAATGAATTGCACACTAGTGAAGTTGAGCCAGGCTCTTCAGCTTTGCTGCTTTTGAGCATCTGTGCTCCACTTATGCTCTGTGAAATCTCTCGAGGTTGTTTGCCTCGGCCAGGCTGGAAAGTGCCCGCTAGTACCTAGAGCTGGGCAGGAGAGGGCAGAGAGCACTTCCATCTGACAGCAGGTTGCAGATTGCCTCGGAAAGAGGCGTGTCCTTGCAATGTGCAGCAAATCCTCTTTCTTTGCAAACCGCGGTTAGTGTGCAGTGCAGGTACGCTCTCCCCTTGCCAACTGGAGTGGGAAAGCTTTTCGCTAAGCTAGAGATGACTAGAGAAGCAGAAGCGCGGCTCCGGAGCTATCCGGAAGAAAGTGCCGCTTCCCGGCGTCTTTCGGCTTGAAGCGGCGCTCCGGAGCGCTCCGCTGCCGCTCTACTGAGCTGTGCGCGAATTAGCCGCTTCTTCGCCTCCGAGAAGCAGAGATCGCGGTTGCTTGGAAGAGGCGAAGAACGAAGCCGCAAAGAAGCGGGCTTGTGTGCCAAGCCTTCCGACTGCCGGAGGACGGTGGCTGCCGCTCTCCTGCCTCTTGAATTCACTCTCGGCAAGCGAATGGAAAGCGTTCCAGGACAACTTGCCTGGGTTTTGACTTGGTCCTGATGCGTCCCACCTTGGCAAGTCTTGCTCGTCGCCAGAGGCTCCGAGATGCACAGAAGACGGTGGCAGCTGCTGAAAAGAAGGGCAGCGGTGAGTTTGTCGACAAGCAAGAACATAGGCAGCTGCCTGTGCTTGGGAAGGAGCAGCTGCCTGGTTTTGGCAATTGCCTTCACAGCGCCCAGAAGCCCGGTGCTCTGCTGCTTTGTTTTTCGCAGTCAATGAATTGCACACTAGTGAAGTTGAGCCAGGCTCTTCAGCTTTGCTGCTTTTGAGCATCTGTGCTCCACTTATGCTCTGTGAAATCTCTCGAGGTTTTTTGCCTCGGCCAGGCTGGAAAGTGCCCGCGAGTACCTAGAGCTGGGCAGGAGAGGGCAGAGAGCACTTCCATCTGACAGCAGGTTGCAGATTGCCTCGGAAAGAGCCGTGTCCTTGCAATGTGCAGCAAATCCTCTTTCTTTGCAAACCGCGGTTAGTGTGCAGGGCAGGTACGCTCTCCCCTTGCCAAATGGAGTGGGAAAGCTTTTCGCTAAGCTAGAGATGACTAGAGAAGCAGAAGCGCGGCTCCGGAGCTATCCGGAGGAAAGTGCCGCTTCCCGGCGTCTTTCGGCTTGAAGAGGCGCTCCGGAGCGCTGCGCTGCCGCTCTACTGAGCTGTGCGCGAATTAGCCGCTTCTTCGCCTCCGAGAAGCAGAGATCGCGGTTGCTTGGAAGAGGCGAAGAACGAAGCCGCAAAGAAGCGGGCTTGTGTGCCAAGCCTTCCGACTGCCGGAGGACGGTGGCTGCCGCTCTCCTGCCTCTTGAATTCACTCTCGGCAAGCGAATGGAAAGCGTTCCAGGACAACTTGCCTGGGTTTTGACTTGGTCCTGATGCGTCCCACCTTGGCAAGTCTTGCTCGTCGCCAGAGGCTGCGAGATGCACAGAAGACGGTGGCAGCTGCTGAAAAGAAGGGCAGCGGTGAGTTTGTCGACAAGCAAGAACATAGGCAGCTGCCTGTGCTTGGGAAGGAGCAGCTGCCTGGTTTTGGCAATTGCCTTCACAGCGCCCAGAAGCCCGGTGCTCTGCTGCTTTGTTTTTCGCAGTCAGTCAATTGCACACTAGTGAAGCTGAGCCAGGCTCTTCAGCTTTGCTGCTTTTGAGCATCTGTGCTCCACTTATGCTCTGTGACATCTCTGGAGGTGGTTTGCCTCGCCCAGGCTGGCAAGTGCCCGCTAGTACCTAGAGCTGGGCAGGAGAGGGCAGAGAGCACTTCCATCTGACAGCAGGTTGCAGATTGCCTCGGAAAGAGCCGTGTCCTTGGAATGTGCAGCAAATCCTCTTTCTTTGCAAACCGCGGTTAGTGTGCAGTGCAGGTACGCTCTCCCCTTGCCAAATGGAGTGGGAAAGCTTTTCGCTAAGCTAGAGATGACTAGAGAAGCAGAAGCGCGGCTCCGGAGCTATCCGGAGGAAAGTGCCGCTTCCCGGCGTCTTTCGGCTTGAAGAGGCGCTCCGGAGCGCTGCGCTGCCGCTCTACTGAGCTGTGCGCGAATTAGCCGCTTCTTCGCCTCCGAGAAGCAGAGATCGCGGTTGCTTGGAAGAGGCGAAGAACGAAGCCGCAAAGAAGCGGGCTTGTGTGCCAAGCCTTCCGACTGCCGGAGGACGGTGGCTGCCGCTCTCCTGCCTCTTGAATTCACTCTCGGCAAGCGAATGGAAAGCGTTCCAGGACAACTTGCCTGGGTTTTGACTTGGTCCTGATGCGTCCCACCTTGGCAAGTCTTGCTCGTCGCCAGAGGCTGCGAGATGCACAGAAGACGGTGGCAGCTGCTGAAAAGAAGGGCAGCGGTGAGTTTGTCGACAAGCAAGAACATAGGCAGCTGCCTGTGCTTGGGAAGGAGCAGCTGCCTGCTTTTGGCAATTGCCTTCACAGCGCCCAGAAGCCCGGTGCTCTGCTGCTTTGTTTTTCGCAGTCAATGAATTGCACACTAGTGAAGTTGAGCCAGGCTCTTCAGCTTTGCTGCTTTTGAGCATCTGTGCTCCACTTATGCTCTGTGAAATCTCTCGAGGTTGTTTGCCTCGGCCAGGCTGGAAAGTGCCCGCGAGTACCTAGAGCTGGGCAGGAGAGGGCAGAGAGCACTTCCATCTGACAGCAGGTTGCAGATTGCCTCGGAAAGAGCCGTGTCCTTGCAATGTGCAGCAAATCCTCTTTCTTTGCAAACCGCGGTTAGTGTGCAGGGCAGGTACGCTCTCCCCTTGCCAAATGGAGTGGGAAAGCTTTTCGCTAAGCTAGAGATGACTAGAGAAGCAGAAGCGCGGCTCCGGAGCTATCCGGAGGAAAGTGCCGCTTCCCGGCGTCTTTCGGCTTGAAGAGGCGCTCCGGAGCGCTGCGCTGCCGCTCTACTGAGCTGTGCGCGAATTAGCCGCTTCTTCGCCTCCGAGAAGCAGAGATCGCGGTTGCTTGGAAGAGGCGAAGAACGAAGCCGCAAAGAAGCGGGCTTGTGTGCCAAGCCTTCCGACTGCCGGAGGACGGTGGCTGCCGCTCTCCTGCCTCTTGAATTCACTCTCGGCAAGCGAATGGAAAGCGTTCCAGGACAACTTGCCTGGGTTTTGACTTGGTCCTGATGCGTCCCACCTTGGCAAGTCTTGCTCGTCGCCAGAGGCTGCGAGATGCACAGAAGACGGTGGCAGCTGCTGAAAAGAAGGGCAGCGGTGAGTTTGTCGACAAGCAAGAACATAGGCAGCTGCCTGTGCTTGGGAAGGAGCAGCTGCCTGGTTTTGGCAATTGCCTTCACAGCGCCCAGAAGCCCGGTGCTCTGCTGCTTTGTTTTTCGCAGTCAGTCAATTGCACACTAGTGAAGTTGAGCCAGGCTCTTCAGCTTTGCTGCTTTTGAGCATCTGTGCTCCACTTATGCTCTGTGACATCTCTGGAGGTGGTTTGCCTCGCCCAGGCTGGCAAGTGCCCGCTAGTACCTAGAGCTGGGCAGGAGAGGGCAGAGAGCACTTCCATCTGACAGCAGGTTGCAGATTGCCTCGGAAAGAGCCGTGTCCTTGGAATGTGCAGCAAATCCTCTTTCTTTGCAAACCGCGGTTAGTGTGCAGTGCAGGTACGCTCTCCCCTTGCCAAATGGAGTGGGAAAGCTTTTCGCTAAGCTAGAGATGACTAGAGAAGCAGAAGCGCGGCTCCGGAGCTATCCGGAGGAAAGTGCCGCTTCCCGGCGTCTTTCGGCTTGAAGAGGCGCTCCGGAGCGCTGCGCTGCCGCTCTACTGAGCTGTGCGCGAATTAGCCGCTTCTTCGCCTCCGAGAAGCAGAGATCGCGGTTGCTTGGAAGAGGCGAAGAACGAAGCCGCAAAGAAGCGGGCTTGTGTGCCAAGCCTTCCGACTGCCGGAGGACGGTGGCTGCCGCTCTCCTGCCTCTTGAATTCACTCTCGGCAAGCGAATGGAAAGCGTTCCAGGACAACTTGCCTGGGTTTTGACTTGGTCCTGATGCGTCCCACCTTGGCAAGTCTTGCTCGTCGCCAGAGGCTGCGAGATGCACAGAAGACGGTGGCAGCTGCTGAAAAGAAGGGCAGCGGTGAGTTTGTCGACAAGCAAGAACATAGGCAGCTGCCTGTGCTTGGGAAGGAGCAGCTGCCTGCTTTTGGCAATTGCCTTCACAGCGCCCAGAAGCCCGGTGCTCTGCTGCTTTGTTTTTCGCAGTCAATGAATTGCACACTAGTGAAGTTGAGCCAGGCTCTTCAGCTTTGCTGCTTTTGAGCATCTGTGCTCCACTTATGCTCTGTGAAATCTCTCGAGGTTGTTTGCCTCGGCCAGGCTGGAAAGTGCCCGCGAGTACCTAGAGCTGGGCAGGAGAGGGCAGAGAGCACTTCCATCTGACAGCAGGTTGCAGATTGCCTCGGAAAGAGCCGTGTCCTTGGAATGTGCAGCAAATCCTCTTTCTTTGCAAACCGCGGTTAGTGTGCAGTGCAGGTACGCTCTCCCCTTGCCTACTGGAGTGGGAAAGCTTTTCGCTAAGCTAGAGATGACTAGAGAAGCAGAAGCGCGGCTCCGGAGCTATCCGGAGGAAAGTGCCGCTTCCCGGCGTCTTTCGGCTTGAAGCGGCGCTCCGGAGCGCTCCGCTGACGCTCTACTGAGCTGTGCGCGAATTAGCCGCTTCTTCGCCTCCGAGAAGCAGAGATCGCGGTTGCTTGGAAGAGGCGAAGAACGAAGCCGCAAAGAAGCGGGCTTGTGTGCCAAGCCTTCCGACTGCCGGAGGACGGTGGCTGCCGCTCTCCTGCCTCTTGAATTCACTCTCGGCAAGCGAATGGAAAGCGTTCCAGGACAACTTGCCTGGGTTTTGACTTGGTCCTGATGCGTCCCACCTTGGCAAGTCTTGCTCGTCGCCAGAGGCTGCGAGATGCACCGAAGACGGTGGCAGCTGCTGAAAAGAAGGGCAGCGGTGAGTTTGTCGACAAGCAAGAACATAGGCAGCTGCCTGTGCTTGGGAAGGAGCAGCTGCCTGGTTTTGGCAATTGCCTTCACAGCGCCCAGAAGCCCGGTGCTCTGCTGCTTTGTTTTTCGCAGTCAATGAATTGCACACTAGTGAAGTTGAGCCAGGCTCTTCAGCTTTGCTGCTTTTGAGCATCTGTGCTCCACTTATGCTCTGTGAAATCTCTCGAGGTTGTTTGCCTCGGCCAGGCTGGAAAGTGCCCGCGAGTACCTAGAGCTGGGCAGGAGAGGGCAGAGAGCACTTCCATCTGACAGCAGGTTGCAGATTGCCTCGGAAAGAGCCGTGTCCTTGGAATGTGCAGCAAATCCTCTTTCTTTGCAAACCGCGGTTAGTGTGCAGTGCAGGTACGCTCTCCCCTTGCCAACTGGAGTGGGAAAGCTTTTCGCTAAGCTAGAGATGACTAGAGAAGCAGAAGCGCGGCTCCGGAGCTATCCGGAGGAAAGTGCCGCTTCCCGGCGTCTTTCGGCTTGAAGCGGCGCTCCGGAGCGCTCCGCTGCCGCTCTACTGAGCTGTGCGCGAATTAGCCGCTTCTTCGCCTCCGAGAAGCAGAGATCGCGGTTGCTTGGAAGAGGCGAAGAACGAAGCCGCAAAGAAGCGGGCTTGTGTGCGAAGCCTTCCGACTGCCGGAGGACGGTGGCTGCCGCTCTCCTGCCTGTTGAATTCACTCTCGGCAAGCGAATGGAAAGCGTTCCAGGACAACTTGCCTGGGTTTTGACTTGGTCCTGATGCGTCCCACCTTGGCAAGTCTTGCTCGTCGCCAGAGGCTGCGAGATGCACAGAAGACGGTGGCAGCTGCTGAAAAGAAGGGCAGCGGTGAGTTTGTCGACAAGCAAGAACATAGGCAGCTGCCTGTGCTTGGGAAGGAGCAGCTGCCTGGTTTTGGCAATTGCCTTCACAGCGCCCAGAAGCCCGGTGCTCTGCTGCTTTGTTTTTCGCAGTCAATGAATTGCACACTAGTGAAGTTGAGCCAGGCTCTTCAGCTTTGCTGCTTTTGAGCATCTGTGCTCCACTTATGCTCTGTGAAATCTCTCGAGGTTGTTTGCCTCGGCCAGGCTGGCAAGTGCCCGCTAGTACCTAGAGCTGGGCAGGAGAGGGCAGAGAGCACTTCCATCTGACAGCAGGTTGCAGATTGCCTCGGAAAGAGCCGTGTCCTTGCAATGTGCAGCAAATCCTCTTTCTTTGCAAACCGCGGTTAGTGTGCAGTGCAGGTACGCTCTCCCCTTGCCAAATGGAGTGGGAAAGCTTTTCGCTAAGCTAGAGATGACTAGAGAAGCAGAAGCGCGGCTCCGGAGCTATCCGGAGGAAAGTGCCGCTTCCCGGCGTCTTTCGGCTTGAAGCGGCGCTCCGGAGCGCTGCGCTGCCGCTCTACTGAGCTGTGCGCGAATTAGCCGCTTCTTCGCCTCCGAGAAGCAGAGATCGCGGTTGCTTGGAAGAGGCGAAGAACGAAGCCGCAAAGAAGCGGGCTTGTGTGCGAAGCCTTCCGACTGCTGGAAGACGGTGGCTGCTGCTCTCCTGCCTCTTGAATTCACTCTCGGCAAGCGAATGGAAAGCGTTCCAGGACAACTTGCCTGGGTTTTGACTTGGTCCTGATGCGTCCCACCTTGGCAAGTCTTGCTCGTCGCCAGAGGCTGCGAGATGCACAGAAGACGGTGGCAGCTGCTGAAAAGAAGGGCAGCGGTGAGTTTGTCGACAAGCAAGAACATAGGCAGCTGCCTGTGCTTGGGAAGGAGCAGCTGCCTGGTTTTGGCAATTGCCTTCACAGCGCCCAGAAGCCCGGTGCTCTGCTGCTTTGTTTTTCGCAGTCAATGAATTGCACACTAGTGAAGTTGAGCCAGGCTCTTCAGCTTTGCTGCTTTTGAGCATCTGTGCTCCACTTATGCTCTGTGAAATCTCTCGAGGTTGTTTGCCTCGGCCAGGCTGGCAAGTGCCCGCTAGTACCTAGAGCTGGGCAGGAGAGGGCAGAGAGCACTTCCATCTGACAGCAGGTTGCAGATTGCCTCGGAAAGAGCCGTGTCCTTGCAATGTGCAGCAAATCCTCTTTCTTTGCAAACCGCGGTTAGTGTGCAGTGCAGGTACGCTCTCCCCTTGCCAACTGGAGTGGGAAAGCTTTTCGCTAAGCTAGAGATGACTAGAGAAGCAGAAGCGCGGCTCCGGAGCTATCCGGAGGAAAGTGCCGCTTCCCGGCGTCTTTCGGCTTGAAGCGGCGCTCCGGAGCGCTCCGCTGCCGCTCTACTGAGCTGTGCGCGAATTAGCCGCTTCTTCGCCTCCGAGAAGCAGAGATCGCGGTTGCTTGGAAGAGGCGAAGAACGAAGCCGCAAAGAAGCGGGCTTGTGTGCGAAGCCTTCCGACTGCCGGAGGACGGTGGCTGCCGCTCTCCTGCCTCTTGAATTCACTCTCGGCAAGCGAATGGAAAGCGTTCCAGGACAACTTGCCTGGGTTTTGACTTGGTCCTGATGCGTCCCACCTTGGCAAGTCTTGCTCGTCGCCAGAGGCTGCGAGATGCACAGAAGACGGTGGCAGCTGCTGAAAAGAAGGGCAGCGGTGAGTTTGTCGACAAGCAAGAACATAGGCAGCTGCCTGTGCTTGGGAAGGAGCAGCTGCCTGGTTTTGGCAATTGCCTTCACAGCGCCCAGAAGCCCGGTGCTCTGCTGCTTTGTTTTTCGCAGTCAATGAATTGCACACTAGTGAAGTTGAGCCAGGCTCTTCAGCTTTGCTGCTTTTGAGCATCTGTGCTCCACTTATGCTCTGTGACATCTCTCGAGGTTTTTTGCCTCGGCCAGGCTGGAAAGTGCCCGCGAGTACCTAGAGCTGGGCAGGAGAGGGCAGAGAGCACTTCCATCTGACAGCAGGTTGCAGATTGCCTCGGAAAGAGCCGTGTCCTTGGAATGTGCAGCAAATCCTCTTTCTTTGCAAACCGCGGTTAGTGTGCAGTGCAGGTACGCTCTCCCCTTGCCAACTGGAGTGGGAAAGCTTTTCGCTAAGCTAGAGATGACTAGAGAAGCAGAAGCGCGGCTCCGGAGCTATCCGGAGGAAAGTGCCGCTTCCCGGCGTCTTTCGGCTTGAAGCGGCGCTCCGGAGCGCTCCGCTGCCGCTCTACTGAGCTGTGCGCGAATTAGCCGCTTCTTCGCCTCCGAGAAGCAGAGATCGCGGTTGCTTGGAAGAGGCGAAGAACGAAGCCGCAAAGAAGCGGGCTTGTGTGCCAAGCCTTCCGACTGCCGGAGGACGGTGGCTGCCGCTCTCCTGCCTCTTGAATTCACTCTCGGCAAGCGAATGGAAAGCGTTCCAGGACAACTTGCCTGGGTTTTGACTTGGTCCTGATGCGTCCCACCTTGGCAAGTCTTGCTCGTCGCCAGAGGCTGCGAGATGCACAGAAGACGGTGGCAGCTGCTGAAAAGAAGGGCAGCGGTGAGTTTGTCGACAAGCAAGAACATAGGCAGCTGCCTGTGCTTGGGAAGGAGCAGCTGCCTGGTTTTGGCAATTGCCTTCACAGCGCCCAGAAGCCCGGTGCTCTGCTGCTTTGTTTTTCGCAGTCAGTCAATTGCACACTAGTGAAGCTGAGCCAGGCTCTTCAGCTTTGCTGCTTTTGAGCATCTGTTCTCCACTTATGCTCTGTGACATCTCTCGAGGTTGTTTGCCTCGGCCAGGCTGGAAAGTGCCCGCGAGTACCTAGAGCTGGGCAGGAGAGGGCAGAGAGCACTTCCATCTGACAGCAGGTTGCAGATTGCCTCGGAAAGAGCCGTGTCCTTGGAATGTGCAGCAAATCCTCTTTCTTTGCAAACCGCGGTTAGTGTGCAGTGCAGGTACGCTCTCCCCTTGCCAAATGGAGTGGGAAAGCTTTTCGCTAAGCTAGAGATGACTAGAGAAGCAGAAGCGCGGCTCCGGAGCTATCCGGAGGAAAGTGCCGCTTCCCGGCGTCTTTCGGCTTGAAGCGGCGCTCCGGAGCGCTGCGCTGCCGCTCTACTGAGCTGTGCGCGAATTAGCCGCTTCTTCGCCTCCGAGAAGCAGAGATCGCGGTTGCTTGGAAGAGGCGAAGAACGAAGCCGCAAAGAAGCGGGCTTGTGTGCGAAGCCTTCCGACTGCTGGAAGACGGTGGCTGCTGCTCTCCTGCCTGTTGAATTCACTCTCGGCAAGCGAATGGAAAGCGTTCCAGGACAACTTGCCTGGGTTTTGACTTGGTCCTGATGCCTCCCACCTTGGCAAGTCTTGCTCGTCGCCAGAGGCTCCGAGATGCACAGAAGACGGTGGCAGCTGCTGAAAAGAAGGGCAGCTGTGAGTTTGTCGACAAGCAAGAACATAGGCAGCTGCCTGTGCTTGGGAAGGAGCAGCTGCCTGGTTTTGGCAATTGCCTTCACAGCGCCCAGAAGCCCGGTGCTCTGCTGCTTTGTTTTTCGCAGTCAATGAATTGCACACTAGTGAAGTTGAGCCAGGCTCTTCAGCTTTGCTGCTTTTGAGCATCTGTGCTCCACTTATGCTCTGTGAAATCTCTCGAGGTTGTTTGCCTCGGCCAGGCTGGCAAGTGCCCGCTAGTACCTAGAGCTGGGCAGGAGAGGGCAGAGAGCACTTCCATCTGACAGCAGGTTGCAGATTGCCTCGGAAAGAGGCGTGTCCTTGCAATGTGCAGCAAATCCTCTTTCTTTGCAAACCGCGGTTAGTGTGCAGTGCAGGTACGCTCTCCCCTTGCCAACTGGAGTGGGAAAGCTTTTCGCTAAGCTAGAGATGACTAGAGAAGCAGAAGCGCGGCTCCGGAGCTATCCGGAGGAAAGTGCCGCTTCCCGGCGTCTTTCGGCTTGAAGCGGCGCTCCGGAGCGCTCCGCTGCCGCTCTACTGAGCTGTGCGCGAATTAGCCGCTTCTTCGCCTCCGAGAAGCAGAGATCGCGGTTGCTTGGAAGAGGCGAAGAACGAAGCCGCAAAGAAGCGGGCTTGTGTGCCAAGCCTTCCGACTGCCGGAGGACGGTGGCTGCCGCTCTCCTGCCTCTTGAATTCACTCTCGGCAAGCGAATGGAAAGCGTTCCAGGACAACTTGCCTGGGTTTTGACTTGGTCCTGATGCGTCCCACCTTGGCAAGTCTTGCTCGTCGCCAGAGGCTGCGAGATGCACAGAAGACGGTGGCAGCTGCTGAAAAGAAGGGCAGCGGTGAGTTTGTCGACAAGCAAGAACATAGGCAGCTGCCTGTGCTTGGGAAGGAGCAGCTGCCTGGTTTTGGCAATTGCCTTCACAGCGCCCAGAAGCCCGGTGCTCTGCTGCTTTGTTTTTCGCAGTCAATGAATTGCACACTAGTGAAGTTGAGCCAGGCTCTTCAGCTTTGCTGCTTTTGAGCATCTGTGCTCCACTTATGCTCTGTGACATCTCTCGAGGTTGTTTGCTTCGGCCAGGCTGGAAAGTGCCCGCGAGTACCTAGAGCTGGGCAGGAGAGGGCAGAGAGCACTTCCATCTGACAGCAGGTTGCAGATTGCCTCGGAAAGAGCCGTGTCCTTGCAATGTGCAGCAAATCCTCTTTCTTTGCAAACCGCGGTTAGTGTGCAGGGCAGGTACGCTCTCCCCTTGCCAAATGGAGTGGGAAAGCTTTTCGCTAAGCTAGAGATGACTAGAGAAGCAGAAGCGCGGCTCCAGAGCTATCCGGAGGAAAGTGCCGCTTCCCGGCGTCTTTCGGCTTGAAGAGGTGCTCCGGAGCGCTGCGCTGCCGCTCTACTGAGCTGTGCGCGAATTAGCCGCTTCTTCGCCTCCGAGAAGCAGAGATCGCGGTTGCTTGGAAGAGGCGAAGAACGAAGCCGCAAAGAAGCGGGCTTGTGTGCCAAGCCTTCCGACTGCCGGAGGACGGTGGCTGCCGCTCTCCTGCCTCTTGAATTCACTCTCGGCAAGCGAATGGAAAGCGTTCCAGGACAACTTGCCTGGGTTTTGACTTGGTCCTGATGCGTCCCACCTTGGCAAGTCTTGCTCGTCGCCAGAGGCTGCGAGATGCACAGAAGACGGTGGCAGCTGCTGAAAAGAAGGGCAGCGGTGAGTTTGTCGACAAGCAAGAACATAGGCAGCTGCCTGTGCTTGGGAAGGAGCAGCTGCCTGGTTTTGGCAATTGCCTTCACAGCGCCCAGAAGCCCGGTGCTCTGCTGCTTTGTTTTTCGCAGTCAGTCAATTGCACACTAGTGAAGCTGAGCCAGGCTCTTCAGCTTTGCTGCTTTTGAGCATCTGTGCTCCACTTATGCTCTGTGACATCTCTCGAGGTTGTTTGCCTCGGCCAGGCTGGAAAGTGCCCGCGAGTACCTAGAGCTGGGCAGGAGAGGGCAGAGAGCACTTCCATCTGACAGCAGGTTGCAGATTGCCTCGGAAAGAGCCGTGTCCTTGCAATGTGCAGCAAATCCTCTTTCTTTGCAAACCGCGGTTAGTGTGCAGTGCAGGTACGCTCTCCCCTTGCCAAATGGAGTGGGAAAGCTTTTCGCTAAGCTAGAGATGACTAGAGAAGCAGAAGCGCGGCTCCGGAGCTATCCGGAGGAAAGTGCCGCTTCCCGGCGTCTTTCGGCTTGAAGCGGCGCTCCGGAGCGCTGCGCTGCCGCTCTACTGAGCTGTGCGCGAATTAGCCGCTTCTTCGCCTCCGAGAAGCAGAGATCGCGGTTGCTTGGAAGAGGCGAAGAACGAAGCCGCAAAGAAGCGGGCTTGTGTGCGAAGCCTTCCGACTGCTGGAAGACGGTGGCTGCTGCTCTCCTGCCTGTTGAATTCACTCTCGGCAAGCGAATGGAAAGCGTTCCAGGACAACTTGCCTGGGTTTTGACTTGGTCCTGATGCCTCCCACCTTGGCAAGTCTTGCTCGTCGCCAGAGGCTCCGAGATGCACAGAAGACGGTGGCAGCTGCTGAAAAGAAGGGCAGCGGTGAGTTTGTCGACAAGCAAGAACATAGGCAGCTGCCTGTGCTTGGGAAGGAGCAGCTGCCTGGTTTTGGCAATTGCCTTCACAGCGCCCAGAAGCCCGGTGCTCTGCTGCTTTGTTTTTCGCAGTCAATGAATTGCACACTAGTGAAGTTGAGCCAGGCTCTTCAGCTTTGCTGCTTTTGAGCATCTGTGCTCCACTTATGCTCTGTGAAATCTCTCGAGGTTGTTTGCCTCGGCCAGGCTGGCAAGTGCCCGCTAGTACCTAGAGCTGGGCAGGAGAGGGCAGAGAGCACTTCCATCTGACAGCAGGTTGCAGATTGCCTCGGAAAGAGGCGTGTCCTTGCAATGTGCAGCAAATCCTCTTTCTTTGCAAACCGCGGTTAGTGTGCAGTGCAGGTACGCTCTCCCCTTGCCAACTGGAGTGGGAAAGCTTTTCGCTAAGCTAGAGATGACTAGAGAAGCAGAAGCGCGGCTCCGGAGCTATCCGGAGGAAAGTGCCGCTTCCCGGCGTCTTTCGGCTTGAAGCGGCGCTCCGGAGCGCTCCGCTGCCGCTCTACTGAGCTGTGCGCGAATTAGCCGCTTCTTCGCCTCCGAGAAGCAGAGATCGCGGTTGCTTGGAAGAGGCGAAGAACGAAGCCGCAAAGAAGCGGGCTTGTGTGCCAAGCCTTCCGACTGCCGGAGGACGGTGGCTGCCGCTCTCCTGCCTCTTGAATTCACTCTCGGCAAGCGAATGGAAAGCGTTCCAGGACAACTTGCCTGGGTTTTGACTTGGTCCTGATGCGTCCCACCTTGGCAAGTCTTGCTCGTCGCCAGAGGCTCCGAGATGCACAGAAGACGGTGGCAGCTGCTGAAAAGAAGGGCAGCGGTGAGTTTGTCGACAAGCAAGAACATAGGCAGCTGCCTGTGCTTGGGAAGGAGCAGCTGCCTGCTTTTGGCAATTGCCTTCACAGCGCCCAGAAGCCCGGTGCTCTGCTGCTTTGTTTTTCGCAGTCAATGAATTGCACACTAGTGAAGTTGAGCCAGGCTCTTCAGCTTTGCTGCTTTTGAGCATCTGTGCTCCACTTATGCTCTGTGACATCTCTGGAGGTTGTTTGCTTCGGCCAGGCTGGAAAGTGCCCGCGAGTACCTAGAGCTGGGCAGGAGAGGGCAGAGAGCACTTCCATCTGACAGCAGGTTGCAGATTGCCTCGGAAAGAGCCGTGTCCTTGCAATGTGCAGCAAATCCTCTTTCTTTGCAAACCGCGGTTAGTGTGCAGGGCAGGTACGCTCTCCCCTTGCCAAATGGAGTGGGAAAGCTTTTCGCTAAGCTAGAGATGACTAGAGAAGCAGAAGCGCGGCTCCGGAGCTATCCGGAGGAAAGTGCCGCTTCCCGGCGTCTTTCGGCTTGAAGAGGCGCTCCGGAGCGCTGCGCTGCCGCTCTACTGAGCTGTGCGCGAATTAGCCGCTTCTTCGCCTCCGAGAAGCAGAGATCGCGGTTGCTTGGAAGAGGCGAAGAACGAAGCCGCAAAGAAGCGGGCTTGTGTGCCAAGCCTTCCGACTGCCGGAGGACGGTGGCTGCCGCTCTCCTGCCTCTTGAATTCACTCTCGGCAAGCGAATGGAAAGCGTTCCAGGACAACTTGCCTGGGTTTTGACTTGGTCCTGATGCGTCCCACCTTGGCAAGTCTTGCTCGTCGCCAGAGGCTGCGAGATGCACAGAAGACGGTGGCAGCTGCTGAAAAGAAGGGCAGCGGTGAGTTTGTCGACAAGCAAGAACATAGGCAGCTGCCTGTGCTTGGGAAGGAGCAGCTGCCTGGTTTTGGCAATTGCCTTCACAGCGCCCAGAAGCCCGGTGCTCTGCTGCTTTGTTTTTCGCAGTCAGTCAATTGCACACTAGTGAAGCTGAGCCAGGCTCTTCAGCTTTGCTGCTTTTGAGCATCTGTGCTCCACTTATGCTCTGTGACATCTCTGGAGGTGGTTTGCCTCGCCCAGGCTGGCAAGTGCCCGCTAGTACCTAGAGCTGGGCAGGAGAGGGCAGAGAGCACTTCCATCTGACAGCAGGTTGCAGATTGCCTCGGAAAGAGCCGTGTCCTTGGAATGTGCAGCAAATCCTCTTTCTTTGCAAACCGCGGTTAGTGTGCAGTGCAGGTACGCTCTCCCCTTGCCTACTGGAGTGGGAAAGCTTTTCGCTAAGCTAGAGATGACTAGAGAAGCAGAAGCGCGGCTCCGGAGCTATCCGGAGGAAAGTGCCGCTTCCCGGCGTCTTTCGGCTTGAAGAGGCGCTCCGGAGCGCTGCGCTGCCGCTCTACTGAGCTGTGCGCGAATTAGCCGCTTCTTCGCCTCCGAGAAGCAGAGATCGCGGTTGCTTGGAAGAGGCGAAGAACGAAGCCGCAAAGAAGCGGGCTTGTGTGCCAAGCCTTCCGACTGCCGGAGGACGGTGGCTGCCGCTCTCCTGCCTCTTGAATTCACTCTCGGCAAGCGAATGGAAAGCGTTCCAGGACAACTTGCCTGGGTTTGACTTGGTCCTGATGCGTCCCACCTTGGCAAGTCTTGCTCGTCGCCAGAGGCTGCGAGATGCACAGAAGACGGTGGCAGCTGCTGAAAAGAAGGGCAGCGGTGAGTTTGTCGACAAGCAAGAACATAGGCAGCTGCCTGTGCTTGGGAAGGAGCAGCTGCCTGGTTTTGGCAATTGCCTTCACAGCGCCCAGAAGCCCGGTGCTCTGCTGCTTTGTTTTTTCGCAGTCAGTCAATTGCACACTAGTGAAGTTGAGCCAGGCTCTTCAGCTTTGCTGCTTTTGAGCATCTGTGCTCCACTTATGCTCTGTGACATCTCTGGAGGTGGTTTGCCTCGCCCAGGCTGGCAAGTGCCCGCTAGTACCTAGAGCTGGGCAGGAGAGGGCAGAGAGCACTTCCATCTGACAGCAGGTTGCAGATTGCCTCGGAAAGAGCCGTGTCCTTGGAATGTGCAGCAAATCCTCTTTCTTTGCAAACCGCGGTTAGTGTGCAGTGCAGGTACGCTCTCCCCTTGCCAACTGGAGTGGGAAAGCTTTTCGCTAAGCTAGAGATGACTAGAGAAGCAGAAGCGCGGCTCCGGAGCTATCCGGAGGAAAGTGCCGCTTCCCGGCGTCTTTCGGCTTGAAGCGGCGCTCCGGAGCGCTCCGCTGCCGCTCTACTGAGCTGTGCGCGAATTAGCCGCTTCTTCGCCTCCGAGAAGCAGAGATCGCGGTTGCTTGGAAGAGGCGAAGAACGAAGCCGCAAAGAAGCGGGCTTGTGTGCGAAGCCTTCCGACTGCCGGAGGACGGTGGCTGCCGCTCTCCTGCCTCTTGAATTCACTCTCGGCAAGCGAAATGGAAAGCGTTCCAGGACAACTTGCCTGGGTTTTGACTTGGTCCTGATGCGTCCCACCTTGGCAAGTCTTGCTCGTCGCCAGAGGCTCCGAGATGCACAGAAGACGGTGGCAGCTGCTGAAAAGAAGGGCAGCGGTGAGTTTGTCGACAAGCAAGAACATAGGCAGCTGCCTGTGCTTGGGAAGGAGCAGCTGCCTGGTTTTGGCAATTGCCTTCACAGCGCCCAGAAGCCCGGTGCTCTGCTGCTTTGTTTTTCGCAGTCAGTCAATTGCACACTAGTGAAGCCGAGCCAGGCTCTTCAGCTTTGCTGCTTTTGAGCATCTGTGCTCCACTTATGCTCTGTGACATCTCTGGAGGTTGTTTGCCTCGGCCAGGCTGGAAAGTGCCCGCTAGTACCTAGAGCTGGGCAGGAGAGGGCAGAGAGCACTTCCATCTGACAGCAGGTTGCAGATTGCCTCGGAAAGAGCCGTGTCCTTGGAATGTGCAGCAAATCCTCTTTCTTTGCAAACCGCGGTTAGTGTGCAGTGCAGGTACGCTCTCCCCTTGCCAACTGGAGTGGGAAAGCTTTTCGCTAAGCTAGAGATGACTAGAGAAGCAGAAGCGCGGCTCCGGAGCTATCCGGAGGAAAGTGCCGCTTCCCGGCGTCTTTCGGCTTGAAGCGGCGCTCCGGAGCGCTGCGCTGCCGCTCTACTGAGCTGTGCGCGAATTAGCCGCTTCTTCGCCTCCGAGAAGCAGAGATCGCGGTTGCTTGGAAGAGGCGAAGAACGAAGCCGCAAAGAAGCGGGCTTGTGTGCCAAGCCTTCCGACTGCTGGAGGACGGTGACTGCCGCTCTCCTGCCTCTTGAATTCACTCTCGGCAAGCGAATGGAAAGCGTTCCAGGACAACTTGCCTGGGTTTTGACTTGGTCCTGATGCGTCCCACCTTGGCAAGTCTTGCTCGTCGCCAGAGGCTGCGAGATGCACCGAAGACGGTGGCAGCTGCTGAAAAGAAGGGCAGCGGTGAGTTTGTCGACAAGCAAGAACATAGGCAGCTGCCTGTGCTTGGGAAGGAGCAGCTGCCTGGTTTTGGCAATTGCCTTCACAGCGCCCAGAAGCCCGGTGCTCTGCTGCTTTGTTTTTCGCAGTCAGTCAATTGCACACTAGTGAAGCCGAGCCAGGCTCTTCAGCTTTGCTGCTTTTGAGCATCTGTGCTCCACTTAGGCTCTGTGACATCTCTCGAGGTTGTTTGCCTCGGCCAGGCTGGCAAGTGCCCGCTAGTACCTAGAGCTGGGCAGGAGAGGGCAGAGAGCACTTCCATCTGACAGCAGGTTGCAGATTGCCTCGGAAAGAGCCGTGTCCTTGGAATGTGCAGCAAATCCTCTTTCTTTGCAAACCGCGGTTAGTGTGCAGTGCAGGTACGCTCTCCCCTTGCCAAATGGAGTGGGAAAGCTTTTCGCTAAGCTAGAGATGACTAGAGAAGCAGAAGCGCGGCTCCGGAGCTATCCGGAGGAAAGTGCCGCTTCCCGGCGTCTTTCGGCTTGAAGCGGCGCTCCGGAGCGCTCCGCTGGCGCTCTACTGAGCTGTGCGCGAATTAGCCGCTTCTTCGCCTCCGAGAAGCAGAGATCGCGGTTGCTTGGAAGAGGCGAAGAACGAAGCCGCAAAGAAGCGGGCTTGTGTGCGAAGCCTTCCGACTGCTGGAGGACGGTGGCTTCCGCTCTCCTGCCTCTTGAATTCACTCTCGGCAAGCGAATGGAAAGCGTTCCAGGACAACTTGCCTGGGTTTTGACTTGGTCCTGATGCGTCCCACCTTGGCAAGTCTTGCTCGTCGCCAGAGGCTCCGAGATGCACAGAAGACGGTGGCAGCTGCTGAAAAGAAGGGCAGCGGTGAGTTTGTCGACAAGCAAGAACATAGGCAGCTGCCTGTGCTTGGGAAGGAGCAGCTGCCTGGTTTTGGCAATTGCCTTCACAGCGCCCAGAAGCCCGGTGCTCTGCTGCTTTGTTTTTCGCAGTCAGTCAATTGCACACTAGTGAAGCTGAGCCAGGCTCTTCAGCTTTGCTGCTTTTGAGCATCTGTGCTCCACTTATGCTCTGTGACATCTCTGGAGGTGGTTTGCCTCGGCCAGGCTGGAAAGTGCCCGCTAGTACCTAGAGCTGGGCAGGAGAGGGCAGAGAGCACTTCCATCTGACAGCAGGTTGCAGATTGCCTCGGAAAGAGCCGTGTCCTTGGAATGTGCAGCAAATCCTCTTTCTTTGCAAACCGCGGTTAGTGTGCAGTGCAGGTAGGCTCTCCCCTTGCCAAATGGAGTGGGAAAGCTTTTCGCTAAGCTAGAGATGACTAGAGAAGCAGAAGCGCGGCTCCGGAGCTATCCGGAGGAAAGTGCCGCTTCCCGGCGTCTTTCGGCTTGAAGCGGCGCTCCGGAGCGCTCCGCTGCCGCTCTACTGAGCTGTGCGCGAATTAGCCGCTTCTTCGCCTCCGAGAAGCAGAGATCGCGGTTGCTTGGAAGAGGCGAAGAACGAAGCCGCAAAGAAGCGGGCTTGTGTGCCAAGCCTTCCGACTGCTGGAGGACGGTGGCTGCCGCTCTCCTGCCTCTTGAATTCACTCTCGGCAAGCGAATGGAAAGCGTTCCAGGACAACTTGCCTGCGTTTTGACTTGGTCCTGATGCGTCCCACCTTGGCAAGTCTTGCTCGTCGCCAGAGGCTGCGAGATGCACAGAAGACGGTGGCAGCTGCTGAAAAGAAGGGCAGCGGTGAGTTTGTCGACAAGCAAGAACATAGGCAGCTGCCTGTGCTTGGGAAGGAGCAGCTGCCTGGTTTTGGCAATTGCCTTCACAGCGCCCAGAAGCCCGGTGCTCTGCTGCTTTGTTTTTCGCAGTCAGTCAATTGCACACTAGTGAAGCTGAGCCAGGCTCTTCAGCTTTGCTGCTTTTGAGCATCTGTGCTCCACTTATGCTCTGTGACATCTCTGGAGGTTGTTTGCCTCGGCCAGGCTGGAAAGTGCCCGCTAGTACCTAGAGCTGGGCAGGAGAGGGCAGAGAGCACTTCCATCTGACAGCAGGTTGCAGATTGCCTCGGAAAGAGCCGTGTCCTTGGAATGTGCAGCAAATCCTCTTTCTTTGCAAACCGCGGTTAGTGTGCAGTGCAGGTGCGCTCTCCCCTTGCCAAATGGAGTGGGAAAGCTTTTCGCTAAGCTAGAGATGACTAGAGAAGCAGAAGCGCGGCTCCGGAGCTATCCGGAGGAAAGTGCCGCTTCCCGGCGTCTTTCGGCAGAAGCGGCGCTCCGGAGCGCTGCGCTGCCGCTCTACTGAGCTGTGCGCGAATTAGCCGCTTCTTCGCCTCCGAGAAGCAGAGATCGCGGTTGCTTGGAAGAGGCGAAGAACGAAGCCGCAAAGAAGCGGGCTTGTGTGCCAAGCCTTCCGACTGCTGGAGGACGGTGGCTGCCGCTCTCCTGCCTCTTGAATTCACTCTCGGCAAGCGAATGGAAAGCGTTCCAGGACAACTTGCCTGGGTTTTGACTTGGTCCTGATGCCTCCCACCTTGGCAAGTCTTGCTCGTCGCCAGAGGCTGCGAGATGCACAGAAGACGGTGGCAGCTGCTGAAAAGAAGGGCAGCGGTGAGTTTGTCGACAAGCAAGAACATAGGCAGCTGCCTGTGCTTGGGAAGGAGCAGCTGCCTGGTTTTGGCAATTGCCTTCACAGCGCCCAGAAGCCCGGTGCTCTGCTGCTTTGTTTTTCGCAGTCAGTCAATTGCACACTAGTGAAGCCGAGCCAGGCTCTTCAGCTTTGCTGCTTTTGAGCATCTGTGCTCCACTTAGGCTCTGTGACATCTCTCGAGGTTGTTTGCCTCGGCCAGGCTGGCAAGTGCCCGCTAGTACCTAGAGCTGGGCAGGAGAGGGCAGAGAGCACTTCCATCTGACAGCAGGTTGCAGATTGCCTCGGAAAGAGCCGTGTCCTTGGAATGTGCAGCAAATCCTCTTTCTTTGCAAACCGCGGTTAGTGTGCAGTGCAGGTACGCTCTCCCCTTGCCAACTGGAGTGGGAAAGCTTTTCGCTAAGCTAGAGATGACTAGAGAAGCAGAAGCGCGGCTCCGGAGCTATCCGGAGGAAAGTGCCGCTTCCCGGCGTCTTTCGGCTTGAAGCGGCGCTCCGGAGCGCTGCGCTGCCGCTCTACTGAGCTGTGCGCGAATTAGCCGCTTCTTCGCCTCCGAGAAGCAGAGATCGCGGTTGCTTGGAAGAGGCGAAGAACGAAGCCGCAAAGAAGCGGGCTGGTGTGCCAAGCCTTCCGACTGCTGGAGGACGGTGGCTGCCGCTCTCCTGCCTCTTGAATTCACTCTCGGCAAGCGAATGGAAAGCGTTCCAGGACAACTTGCCTGGGTTTTGACTTGGTCCTGATGCCTCCCACCTTGGCAAGTCTTGCTCGTCGCCAGAGGCTCCGAGATGCACAGAAGACGGTGGCAGCTGCTGAAAAGAAGGGCAGCGGTGAGTTTGTCGACAAGCAAGAACATAGGCAGCTGCCTGTGCTTGGGAAGGAGCAGCTGCCTGGTTTTGGCAATTGCCTTCACAGCGCCCAGAAGCCCGGTGCTCTGCTGCTTTGTTTTTCGCAGTCAGTCAATTGCACACTAGTGAAGCTGAGCCAGGCTCTTCAGCTTTGCTGCTTTTGAGCATCTGTGCTCCACTTATGCTCTGTGACATCTCTGGAGGTGGTTTGCCTCGGCCAGGCTGGAAAGTGCCCGCGAGTACCTAGAGCTGGGCAGGAGAGGGCAGAGAGCACTTCCATCTGACAGCAGGTTGCAGATTGCCTCGGAAAGAGCCGTGTCCTTGGAATGTGCAGCAAATCCTCTTTCTTTGCAAACCGCGGTTAGTGTGCAGTGCAGGTACGCTCTCCCCTTGCCAACTGGAGTGGGAAAGCTTTTCGCTAAGCTAGAGATGACTAGAGAAGCAGAAGCGCGGCTCCGGAGCTATCCGGAGGAAAGTGCCGCTTCCCGGCGTCTTTCGGCTTGAAGCGGCGCTCCGGAGCGCTGCGCTGGCGCTCTACTGAGCTGTGCGCGAATTAGCCGCTTCTTCGCCTCCGAGAAGCAGAGATCGTGGTTGCTTGGAAGAGGCGAAGAACAAAGCCGCAAAGAAGCGGGCTTGTGTGCCAAGCCTTCCGACTGCTGGAGGACGGTGACTGCCGCTCTCCTGCCTCTTGAATTCACTCTCGGCAAGCGAATGGAAAGCGTTCCAGGACAACTTGCCTGGGTTTTGACTTGGTCCTGATGCGTCCCACCTTGGCAAGTCTTGCTCGTCGCCAGAGGCTCCGAGATGCACAGAAGACGGTGGCAGCTGCTGAAAAGAAGGGCAGCGGTGAGTTTGTCGACAAGCAAGAACATAGGCAGCTGCCTGTGCTTGGGAAGGAGCAGCTGCCTGGTTTTGGCAATTGCCTTCACAGCGCCCAGAAGCCCGGTGCTCTGCTGCTTTGTTTTTCGCAGTCAGTCAATTGCACACTAGTGAAGCCGAGCCAGGCTCTTCAGCTTTGCTGCTTTTGAGCATCTGTGCTCCACTTATGCTCTGTGACATCTCTGGAGGTTGTTTGCCTCGGCCAGGCTGGAAAGTGCCCGCTAGTACCTAGAGCTGGGCAGGAGAGGGCAGAGAGCACTTCCATCTGACAGCAGGTTGCAGATTGCCTCGGAAAGAGCCGTGTCCTTGGAATGTGCAGCAAATCCTCTTTCTTTGCAAACCGCGGTTAGTGTGCAGTGCAGGTACGCTCTCCCCTTGCCAAATGGAGTGGGAAAGCTTTTCGCTAAGCTAGAGATGACTAGAGAAGCAGAAGCGCGGCTCCGGAGCTATCCGGAGGAAAGTGCCGCTTCCCGGCGTCTTTCGGCTTGAAGCGGCGCTCCGGAGCGCTGCGCTGCCGCTCTACTGAGCTGTGCGCGAATTAGCCGCTTCTTCGCCTCCGAGAAGCAGAGATCGCGGTTGCTTGGAAGAGGCGAAGAACGAAGCCGCAAAGAAGCGGGCTTGTGTGCCAAGCCTTCCGACTGCTGGAGGACGGTGACTGCCGCTCTCCTGCCTCTTGAATTCACTCTCGGCAAGCGAATGGAAAGCGTTCCAGGACAACTTGCCTGGGTTTTGACTTGGTCCTGATGCGTCCCACCTTGGCAAGTCTTGCTCGTCGCCAGAGGCTGCGAGATGCACAGAAGACGGTGGCAGCTGCTGAAAAGAAGGGCAGCGGTGAGTTTGTCGACAAGCAAGAACATAGGCAGCTGCCTGTGCTTGGGAAGGAGCAGCTGCCTGGTTTTGGCAATTGCCTTCACAGCGCCCAGAAGCCCGGTGCTCTGCTGCTTTGTTTTTCGCAGTCAGTCAATTGCACACTAGTGAAGCTGAGCCAGGCTCTTCAGCTTTGCTGCTTTTGAGCATCTGTGCTCCACTTATGCTCTGTGACATCTCTGGAGGTTGTTTGCCTCGGCCAGGCTGGAAAGTGCCCGCTAGTACCTAGAGCTGGGCAGGAGAGGGCAGAGAGCACTTCCATCTGACAGCAGGTTGCAGATTGCCTCGGAAAGAGCCGTGTCCTTGGAATGTGCAGCAAATCCTCTTTCTTTGCAAACCGCGGTTAGTGTGCAGTGCAGGTACGCTCTCCCCTTGCCAAATGGAGTGGGAAAGCTTTTCGCTAAGCTAGAGATGACTAGAGAAGCAGAAGCGCGGCTCCGGAGCTATCCGGAGGAAAGTGCCGCTTCCCGGCGTCTTTCGGCTTGAAGCGGCGCTCCGGAGCGCTCCGCTGGCGCTCTACTGAGCTGTGCGCGAATTAGCCGCTTCTTCGCCTCCGAGAAGCAGAGATCGCGGTTGCTTGGAAGAGGCGAAGAACGAAGCCGCAAAGAAGCGGGCTTGTGTGCGAAGCCTTCCGACTGCTGGAGGACGGTGGCTTCCGCTCTCCTGCCTCTTGAATTCACTCTCGGCAAGCGAATGGAAAGCGTTCCAGGACAACTTGCCTGGGTTTTGACTTGGTCCTGATGCGTCCCACCTTGGCAAGTCTTGCTCGTCGCCAGAGGCTCCGAGATGCACAGAAGACGGTGGCAGCTGCTGAAAAGAAGGGCAGCGGTGAGTTTGTCGACAAGCAAGAACATAGGCAGCTGCCTGTGCTTGGGAAGGAGCAGCTGCCTGGTTTTGGCAATTGCCTTCACAGCGCCCAGAAGCCCGGTGCTCTGCTGCTTTGTTTTTCGCACTCAGTCAATTGCACACTAGTGAAGCTGAGCCAGGCTCTTCAGCTTTGCTGCTTTTGAGCATCTGTGCTCCACTTATGCTCTGTGACATCTCTGGAGGTGGTTTGCCTCGGCCAGGCTGGAAAGTGCCCGCTAGTACCTAGAGCTGGGCAGGAGAGGGCAGAGAGCACTTCCATCTGACAGCAGGTTGCAGATTGCCTCGGAAAGAGCCGTGTCCTTGGAATGTGCAGCAAATCCTCTTTCTTTGCAAACCGCGGTTAGTGTGCAGTGCAGGTACGCTCTCCCCTTGCCAACTGGAGTGGGAAAGCTTTTCGCTAAGCTAGAGATGACTAGAGAAGCAGAAGCGCGGCTCCGGAGCTATCCGGAGGAAAGTGCCGCTTCCCGGCGTCTTTCGGCTTGAAGCGGCGCTCCGGAGCGCTGCGCTGCCGCTCTACTGAGCTGTGCGCGAATTAGCCGCTTCTTCGCCTCCGAGAAGCAGAGATCGCGGTTGCTTGGAAGAGGCGAAGAACGAAGCCGCAAAGAAGCGGGCTTGTGTGCCAAGCCTTCCGACTGCTGGAGGACGGTGACTGCCGCTCTCCTGCCTGTTGAATTCACTCTCGGCAAGCGAATGGAAAGCGTTCCAGGACAACTTGCCTGGGTTTTGACTGTGTCCTGATGCGTCCCACCTTGGCAAGTCTTGCTCGTCGCCAGAGGCTGCGAGATGCACAGAAGACGGTGGCAGCTGCTGAAAAGAAGGGCAGCGGTGAGTTTGTCGACAAGCAAGAACATAGGCAGCTGCCTGTGCTTGGGAAGGAGCAGCTGCCTGGTTTTGGCAATTGCCTTCACAGCGCCCAGAAGCCCGGTGCTCTGCTGCTTTGTTTTTCGCAGTCAGTCAATTGCACACTAGTGAAGCTGAGCCAGGCTCTTCAGCTTTGCTGCTTTTGAGCATCTGTGCTCCACTTATGCTCTGTGACATCTCTGGAGGTTGTTTGCCTCGGCCAGGCTGGAAAGTGCCCGCTAGTACCTAGAGCTGGGCAGGAGAGGGCAGAGAGCACTTCCATCTGACAGCAGGTTGCAGATTGCCTGGGAAAGAGCCGTGTCCTTGGAATGTGCAGCAAATCCTCTTTCTTTGCAAACCGCGGTTAGTGTGCAGTGCAGGTACGCTCTCCCCTTGCCAACTGGAGTGGGAAAGCTTTTCGCTAAGCTAGAGATGACTAGAGAAGCAGAAGCGCGGCTCCGGAGCTATCCGGAGGAAAGTGCCGCTTCCCGGCGTCTTTCGGCTTGAAGCGGCGCTCCGGAGCGCTGCGCTGCCGCTCTACTGAGCTGTGCGCGAATTAGCCGCTTCTTCGCCTCCGAGAAGCAGAGATCGCGGTTGCTTGGAAGAGGCGAAGAACGAAGCCGCAAAGAAGCGGGCTTGTGTGCCAAGCCTTCCGACTGCTGGAGGACGGTGGCTGCCGCTCTCCTGCCTCTTGAATTCACTCTCGGCAAGCGAATGGAAAGCGTTCCAGGACAACTTGCCTGGGTTTTGACTTGGTCCTGATGCGTCCCACCTTGGCAAGTCTTGCTCGTCGCCAGAGGCTGCGAGATGCACCGAAGACGGTGGCAGCTGCTGAAAAGAAGGGCAGCGGTGAGTTTGTCGACAAGCAAGAACATAGGCAGCTGCCTGTGCTTGGGAAGGAGCAGCTGCCTGGTTTTGGCAATTGCCTTCACAGCGCCCAGAAGCCCGGTGCTCTGCTGCTTTGTTTTTCGCAGTCAGTCAATTGCACACTAGTGAAGCTGAGCCAGGCTCTTCAGCTTTGCTGCTTTTGAGCATCTGTGCTCCACTTATGCTCTGTGACATCTCTGGAGGTGGTTTGCCTCGGCCAGGCTGGCAAGTGCCCGCTAGTACCTAGAGCTGGGCAGGAGAGGGCAGAGAGCACTTCCATCTGACAGCAGGTTGCAGATTGCCTCGGAAAGAGCCGTGTCCTTGGAATGTGCAGCAAATCCTCTTTCTTTGCAAACCGCGGTTAGTGTGCAGTGCAGGTACGCTCTCCCCTTGCCAACTGGAGTGGGAAAGCTTTTCGCTAAGCTAGAGATGACTAGAGAAGCAGAAGCGCGGCTCCGGAGCTATCCGGAGGAAAGTGCCGCTTCCCGGCGTCTTTCGGCTTGAAGCGGCGCTCCGGAGCGCTCCGCTGGCGCTCTACTGAGCTGTGCGCGAATTAGCCGCTTCTTCGCCTCCGAGAAGCAGAGATCGCGGTTGCTTGGAAGAGGCGAAGAACGAAGCCGCAAAGAAGCGGGCTTGTGTGCCAAGCCTTCCGACTGCTGGAGGACGGTGGCTGCCGCTCTCCTGCCTCTTGAATTCACTCTCGGCAAGCGAATGGAAAGCGTTCCAGGACAACTTGCCTGGGTTTTGACTTGGTCCTGATGCGTCCCACCTTGGCAAGTCTTGCTCGTCGCCAGAGGCTCCGAGATGCACAGAAGACGGTGGCAGCTGCTGAAAAGAAGGGCAGCGGTGAGTTTGTCGACAAGCAAGAACATAGGCAGCTGCCTGTGCTTGGGAAGGAGCAGCTGCCTGGTTTTGGCAATTGCCTTCACAGCGCCCAGAAGCCCGGTGCTCTGCTGCTTTGTTTTTCGCAGTCAGTCAATTGCACACTAGTGAAGCTGAGCCAGGCTCTTCAGCTTTGCTGCTTTTGAGCATCTGTGCTCCACTTATGCTCTGTGACATCTCTGGAGGTGGTTTGCCTCGGCCAGGCTGGAAAGTGCCCGCTAGTACCTAGAGCTGGGCAGGAGAGGGCAGAGAGCACTTCCATCTGACAGCAGGTTGCAGATTGCCTCGGAAAGAGCCGTGTCCTTGGAATGTGCAGCAAATCCTCTTTCTTTGCAAACCGCGGTTAGTGTGCAGTGCAGGTACGCTCTCCCCTTGCCAAATGGAGTGGGAAAGCTTTTCGCTAAGCTAGAGATGACTAGAGAAGCAGAAGCGCGGCTCCGGAGCTATCCGGAGGAAAGTGCCGCTTCCCGGCGTCTTTCGGCTTGAAGCGGCGCTTCCGGAGCGCTGCGCTGCCGCTCTACTGAGCTGTGCGCGAATTAGCCGCTTCTTCGCCTCCGAGAAGCAGAGATCGCGGTTGCTTGGAAGAGGCGAAGAACGAAGCCGCAAAGAAGCGGGCTTGTGTGCCAAGCCTTCCGACTGCTGGAGGACGGTGACTGCCGCTCTCCTGCCTCTTGAATTCACTCTCGGCAAGCGAATGGAAAGCGTTCCAGGACAACTTGCCTGGGTTTTGACTTGGTCCTGATGCGTCCCACCTTGGCAAGTCTTGCTCGTCGCCAGAGGCTGCGAGATGCACAGAAGACGGTGGCAGCTGCTGAAAAGAAGGGCAGCGGTGAGTTTGTCGACAAGCAAGAACATAGGCAGCTGCCTGTGCTTGGGAAGGAGCAGCTGCCTGGTTTTGGCAATTGCCTTCACAGCGCCCAGAAGCCCGGTGCTGTGCTGCTTTGTTTTTCGCAGTCAGTCAATTGCACACTAGTGAAGCTGAGCCAGGCTCTTCAGCTTTGCTGCTTTTGAGCATCTGTGCTCCACTTATGCTCTGTGACATCTCTGGAGGTTGTTTGCCTCGGCCAGGCTGGAAAGTGCCCGCTAGTACCTAGAGCTGGGCAGGAGAGGGCAGAGAGCACTTCCATCTGACAGCAGGTTGCAGATTGCCTCGGAAAGAGCCGTGTCCTTGGAATGTGCAGCAAATCCTCTTTCTTTGCAAACCGCGGTTAGTGTGCAGTGCAGGTACGCTCTCCCCTTGCCAAATGGAGTGGGAAAGCTTTTCGCTAAGCTAGAGATGACTAGAGAAGCAGAAGCGCGGCTCCGGAGCTATCCGGAGGAAAGTGCCGCTTCCCGGCGTCTTTCGGCTTGAAGCGGCGCTCCGGAGCGCTGCGCTGCCGCTCTACTGAGCTGTGGGCGAATTAGCCGCTTCTTCGCCTCCGAGAAGCAGAGATCGCGGTTGCTTGGAAGAGGCGAAGAACGAAGCCGCAAAGAAGCGGGCTTGTGTGCCAAGCCTTCCGACTGCTGGAGGACGGTGGCTGCCGCTCTCCTGCCTCTTGAATTCACTCTCGGCAAGCGAATGGAAAGCGTTCCAGGACAACTTGCCTGGGTTTTGACTGTGTCCTGATGCGTCCCACCTTGGCAAGTCTTGCTCGTCGCCAGAGGCTGCGAGATGCACAGAAGACGGTGGCAGCTGCTGAAAAGAAGGGCAGCGGTGAGTTTGTCGACAAGCAAGAACATAGGCAGCTGCCTGTGCTTGGGAAGGAGCAGCTGCCTGGTTTTGGCAATTGCCTTCACAGCGCCCAGAAGCCCGGTGCTCTGCTGCTTTGTTTTTCGCAGTCAGTCAATTGCACACTAGTGAAGCTGAGCCAGGCTCTTCAGCTTTGCTGCTTTTGAGCATCTGTGCTCCACTTATGCTCTGTGACATCTCTGGAGGTTGTTTGCCTCGGCCAGGCTGGAAAGTGCCCGCTAGTACCTAGAGCTGGGCAGGAGAGGGCAGAGAGCACTTCCATCTGACAGCAGGTTGCAGATTGCCTCGGAAAGAGCCGTGTCCTTGGAATGTGCAGCAAATCCTCTTTCTTTGCAAACCGCGGTTAGTGTGCAGTGCAGGTGCGCTCTCCCCTTGCCAAATGGAGTGGGAAAGCTTTTCGCTAAGCTAGAGATGACTAGAGAAGCAGAAGCGCGGCTCCGGAGCTATCCGGAGGAAAGTGCCGCTTCCCGGCGTCTTTCGGCAGAAGCGGCGCTCCGGAGCGCTGCGCTGCCGCTCTACTGAGCTGTGCGCGAATTAGCCGCTTCTTCGCCTCCGAGAAGCAGAGATCGCGGTTGCTTGGAAGAGGCGAAGAACGAAGCCGCAAAGAAGCGGGCTTGTGTGCCAAGCCTTCCGACTGCTGGAGGACGGTGGCTGCCGCTCTCCTGCCTCTTGAATTCACTCTCGGCAAGCGAATGGAAAGCGTTCCAGGACAACTTGCCTGGGTTTTGACTTGGTCCTGATGCGTCCCACCTTGGCAAGTCTTGCTCGTCGCCAGAGGCTGCGAGATGCACAGAAGACGGTGGCAGCTGCTGAAAAGAAGGGCAGCGGTGAGTTTGTCGACAAGCAAGAACATAGGCAGCTGCCTGTGCTTGGGAAGGAGCAGCTGCCTGGTTTTGGCAATTGCCTTCACAGCGCCCAGAAGCCCGGTGCTCTGCTGCTTTGTTTTTCGCAGTCAGTCAATTGCACACTAGTGAAGCTGAGCCAGGCTCTTCAGCTTTGCTGCTTTTGAGCATCTGTGCTCCACTTATGCTCTGTGACATCTCTGGAGGTTGTTTGCCTCGCCCAGGCTGGCAAGTGCCCGCTAGTACCTAGAGCTGGGCAGGAGAGGGCAGAGAGCACTTCCATCTGACAGCAGGTTGCAGATTGCCTCGGAAAGAGCCGTGTCCTTGGAATGTGCAGCAAATCCTCTTTCTTTGCAAACCGCGGTTAGTGTGCAGTGCAGGTACGCTCTCCCCTTGCCAACTGGAGTGGGAAAGCTTTTCGCTAAGCTAGAGATGACTAGAGAAGCAGAAGCGCGGCTCCGGAGCTATCCGGAGGAAAGTGCCGCTTCCCGGCGTCTTTCGGCTTGAAGCGGCGCTCCGGAGCGCTGCGCTGCCGCTCTACTGAGCTGTGCGCGAATTAGCCGCTTCTTCGCCTCCGAGAAGCAGAGATCGCGGTTGCTTGGAAGAGGCGAAGAACGAAGCCGCAAAGAAGCGGGCTGGTGTGCGAAGCCTTCCGACTGCTGGAGGACGGTGGCTGCCGCTCTCCTGCCTCTTGAATTCACTCTCGGCAAGCGAATGGAAAGCGTTCCAGGACAACTTGCCTGGGTTTTGACTTGGTCCTGATGCGTCCCACCTTGGCAAGTCTTGCTCGTCGCCAGAGGCTCCGAGATGCACAGAAGACGGTGGCAGCTGCTGAAAAGAAGGGCAGCGGTGAGTTTGTCGACAAGCAAGAACATAGGCAGCTGCCTGTGCTTGGGAAGGAGCAGCTGCCTGGTTTTGGCAATTGCCTTCACAGCGCCCAGAAGCCCGGTGCTCTGCTGCTTTGTTTTTCGCAGTCAGTCAATTGCACACTAGTGAAGCCGAGCCAGGCTCTTCAGCTTTGCTGCTTTTGAGCATCTGTGCTCCACTTATGCTCTGTGACATCTCTCGAGGTTGTTTGCCTCGCCCAGGCTGGAAAGTGCCCGCTAGTACCTAGAGCTGGGAGGAGAGGGCAGAGAGCACTTCCATCTGACAGCAGGTTGCAGATTGCCTGGGAAAGAGCCGTGTCCTTGGAATGTGCAGCAAATCCTCTTTCTTTGCAAACCGCGGTTAGTGTGCAGTGCAGGTACGCTCTCCCCTTGCCAACTGGAGTGGGAAAGCTTTTCGCTAAGCTAGAGATGACTAGAGAAGCAGAAGCGCGGCTCCGGAGCTATCCGGAGGAAAGTGCCGCTTCCCGGCGTCTTTCGGCTTGAAGCGGCGCTCCGGAGCGCTGCGCTGCCGCTCTACTGAGCTGTGGGCGAATTAGCCGCTTCTTCGCCTCCGAGAAGCAGAGATCGCGGTTGCTTGGAAGAGGCGAAGAACGAAGCCGCAAAGAAGCGGGCTTGTGTGCCAAGCCTTCCGACTGCTGGAGGACGGTGGCTGCCGCTCTCCTGCCTCTTGAATTCACTCTCGGCAAGCGAATGGAAAGCGTTCCAGGACAACTTGCCTGGGTTTTGACTGTGTCCTGATGCGTCCCACCTTGGCAAGTCTTGCTCGTCGCCAGAGGCTGCGAGATGCACAGAAGACGGTGGCAGCTGCTGAAAAGAAGGGCAGCGGTGAGTTTGTCGACAAGCAAGAACATAGGCAGCTGCCTGTGCTTGGGAAGGAGCAGCTGCCTGGTTTTGGCAATTGCCTTCACAGCGCCCAGAAGCCCGGTGCTCTGCTGCTTTGTTTTTCGCAGTCAGTCAATTGCACACTAGTGAAGCTGAGCCAGGCTCTTCAGCTTTGCTGCTTTTGAGCATCTGTGCTCCACTTATGCTCTGTGACATCTCTGGAGGTGGTTTGCCTCGGCCAGGCTGGAAAGTGCCCGCTAGTACCTAGAGCTGGGCAGGAGAGGGCAGAGAGCACTTCCATCTGACAGCAGGTTGCAGATTGCCTCGGAAAGAGCCGTGTCCTTGGAATGTGCAGCAAATCCTCTTTCTTTGCAAACCGCGGTTAGTGTGCAGTGCAGGTACGCTCTCCCCTTGCCAACTGGAGTGGGAAAGCTTTTCGCTAAGCTAGAGATGATTAGAGAAGCAGAAGCGCGGCTCCGGAGCTATCCGGAGGAAAGTGCCGCTTCCCGGCGTCTTTCGGCTTGAAGCGGCGCTCCGGAGCGCTCCGCTGCCGCTCTACTGAGCTGTGCGCGAATTAGCCGCTTCTTCGCCTCCGAGAAGCAGAGATCGCGGTTGCTTGGAAGAGGCGAAGAACGAAGCCGCAAAGAAGCGGGCTTGTGTGCCAAGCCTTCCGACTGCTGGAGGACGGTGACTGCCGCTCTCCTGCCTCTTGAATTCACTCTCGGCAAGCGAATGGAAAGCGTTCCAGGACAACTTGCCTGGGTTTTGACTTGGTCCTGATGCGTCCCACCTTGGCAAGTCTTGCTCGTCGCCAGAGGCTCCGAGATGCACAGAAGACGGTGGCAGCTGCTGAAAAGAAGGGCAGCGGTGAGTTTGTCGACAAGCAAGAACATAGGCAGCTGCCTGTGCTTGGGAAGGAGCAGCTGCCTGGTTTTGGCAATTGCCTTCACAGCGCCCAGAAGCCCGGTGCTCTGCTGCTTTGTTTTTCGCAGTCAGTCAATTGCACACTAGTGAAGCTGAGCCAGGCTCTTCAGCTTTGCTGCTTTTGAGCATCTGTGCTCCACTTATGCTCTGTGACATCTCTGGAGGTTGTTTGCCTCGGCCAGGCTGGAAAGTGCCCGCTAGTACCTAGAGCTGGGCAGGAGAGGGCAGAGAGCACTTCCATCTGACAGCAGGTTGCAGATTGCCTCGGAAAGAGCCGTGTCCTTGGAATGTGCAGCAAATCCTCTTTCTTTGCAAACCGCGGTTAGTGTGCAGTGCAGGTACGCTCTCCCCTTGCCAAATGGAGTGGGAAAGCTTTTCGCTAAGCTAGAGATGACTAGAGAAGCAGAAGCGCGGCTCCGGAGCTATCCGGAGGAAAGTGCCGCTTCCCGGCGTCTTTCGGCTTGAAGCGGCGCTCCGGAGCGCTGCGCTGGCGCTCTACTGAGCTGTGCGCGAATTAGCCGCTTCTTCGCCTCCGAGAAGCAGAGATCGCGGTTGCTTGGAAGAGGCGAAGAACGAAGCCGCAAAGAAGCGGGCTTGTGTGCCAAGCCTTCCGACTGCTGGAGGACGGTGGCTGCCGCTCTCCTGCCTCTTGAATTCACTCTCGGCAAGCGAATGGAAAGCGTTCCAGGACAACTTGCCTGGGTTTTGACTTGGTCCTGATGCGTCCCACCTTGGCAAGTCTTGCTCGTCGCCAGAGGCTGCGAGATGCACAGAAGACGGTGGCAGCTGCTGAAAAGAAGGGCAGCGGTGAGTTTGTCGACAAGCAAGAACATAGGCAGCTGCCTGTGCTTGGGAAGGAGCAGCTGCCTGGTTTTGGCAATTGCCTTCACAGCGCCCAGAAGCCCGGTGCTCTGCTGCTTTGTTTTTCGCAGTCAGTCAATTGCACACTAGTGAAGCTGAGCCAGGCTCTTCAGCTTTGCTGCTTTTGAGCATCTGTGCTCCACTTATGCTCTGTGACATCTCTGGAGGTTGTTTGCCTCGGCCAGGCTGGAAAGTGCCCGCTAGTACCTAGAGCTGGGCAGGAGAGGGCAGAGAGCACTTCCATCTGACAGCAGGTTGCAGATTGCCTGGAAAGAGCCGTGTCCTTGGAATGTGCAGCAAATCCTCTTTCTTTGCAAACCGCGGTTAGTGTGCAGTGCAGGTACGCTCTCCCCTTGCCAACTGGAGTGGGAAAGCTTTTCGCTAAGCTAGAGATGACTAGAGAAGCAGAAGCGCGGCTCCGGAGCTATCCGGAGGAAAGTGCCGCTTCCCGGCGTCTTTCGGCTTGAAGCGGCGCTCCGGAGCGCTTTGCTGCCGCTCTACTGAGCTGTGCGCGAATTAGCCGCTTCTTCGCCTCCGAGAAGCAGAGATCGCGGTTGCTTGGAAGAGGCGAAGAACGAAGCCGCAAAGAAGCGGGCTTGTGTGCCAAGCCTTCCGACTGCTGGAGGACGGTGACTGCCGCTCTCCTGCCTCTTGAATTCACTCTCGGCAAGCGAATGGAAAGCGTTCCAGGACAACTTGCCTGGGTTTTGACTTGGTCCTGATGCGTCCCACCTTGGCAAGTCTTGCTCGTCGCCAGAGGCTCGAGATGCACAGAAGACGGTGGCAGCTGCTGAAAAGAAGGGCAGCGGTGAGTTTGTCTACAAGCAAGAACATAGGCAGCTGCCTGTGCTTGGGAAGGAGCAGCTGCCTGGTTTTGGCAATTGCCTTCACAGCGCCCAGAAGCCCGGTGCTCTGCTGCTTTGTTTTTCGCAGTCAGTCAATTGCACACTAGTGAAGCTGAGCCAGGCTCTTCAGCTTTGCTGCTTTTGAGCATCTGTGCTCCACTTATGCTCTGTGACATCTCTGGAGGTTGTTTGCCTCGCCCAGGCTGGCAAGTGCCCGCTAGTACCTAGAGCTGGGCAGGAGAGGGCAGAGAGCACTTCCATCTGACAGCAGGTTGCAGATTGCCTCGGAAAGAGCCGTGTCCTTGGAATGTGCAGCAAATCCTCTTTCTTTGCAAACCGCGGTTAGTGTGCAGTGCAGGTACGCTCTCCCCTTGCCAAATGGAGTGGGAAAGCTTTTCGCTAAGCTAGAGATGACTAGAGAAGCAGAAGCGCGGCTCCGGAGCTATCCGGAGGAAAGTGCCGCTTCCCGGCGTCTTTCGGCTTGAAGCGGCGCTCCGGAGCGCTCCGCTGCCGCTCTACTGAGCTGTGCGCGAATTAGCCGCTTCTTCGCCTCCGAGAAGCAGAGATCGCGGTTGCTTGGAAGAGGCGAAGAACGAAGCCGCAAAGAAGCGGGCTTGTGTGCCAAGCCTTCCGACTGCTGGAGGACGGTGGCTGCCGCTCTCCTGCCTCTTGAATTCACTCTCGGCAAGCGAATGGAAAGCGTTCCAGGACAACTTGCCTGCGTTTTGACTTGGTCCTGATGCGTCCCACCTTGGCAAGTCTTGCTCGTCGCCAGAGGCTGCGAGATGCACAGAAGACGGTGGCAGCTGCTGAAAAGAAGGGCAGCGGTGAGTTTGTCGACAAGCAAGAACATAGGCAGCTGCCTGTGCTTGGGAAGGAGCAGCTGCCTGGTTTTGGCAATTGCCTTCACAGCGCCCAGAAGCCCGGTGCTCTGCTGCTTTGTTTTTCGCAGTCAGTTAATTGCACACTAGTGAAGCTGAGCCAGGCTCTTCAGCTTTGCTGCTTTTGAGCATCTGTGCTCCACTTATGCTCTGTGACATCTCTGGAGGTTGTTTGCCTCGGCCAGGCTGGCAAGTGCCCACTAGTACCTAGAGCTGGGCAGGAGAGGGCAGAGAGCACTTCCATCTGACAGCAGGTTGCAGATTGCCTCGGAAAGAGCCGTGTCCTTGGAATGTGCAGCAAATCCTCTTTCTTTGCAAACCGCGGTTAGTGTGCAGTGCAGGTACGCTCTCCCCTTGCCAACTGGAGTGGGAAAGCTTTTCGCTAAGCTAGAGATGACTAGAGAAGCAGAAGCGCGGCTCCGGAGCTATCCGGAGGAAAGTGCCGCTTCCCGGCGTCTTTCTGCTTGAAGCGGCGCTCCGGAGCGCTGCGCTGCCGCTCTACTGAGCTGTGCGCGAATTAGCCGCTTCTTCGCCTCCGAGAAGCAGAGATCGCGGTTGCTTGGAAGAGGCGAAGAACGAAGCCGCAAAGAAGCGGCTTGTGTGCCAAGCCTTCCGACTGCTGGAGGACGGTGACTGCCGCTCTCCTGCCTCTTGAATTCACTCTCGGCAAGCGAATGGAAAGCGTTCCAGGACAACTTGCCTGGGTTTTGACTGTGTCCTGATGCGTCCCACCTTGGCAAGTCTTGCTCGTCGCCAGAGGCTGCGAGATGCACAGAAGACGGTGGCAGCTGCTGAAAAGAAGGGCAGCGGTGAGTTTGTCGACAAGCAAGAACATAGGCAGCTGCCTGTGCTTGGGAAGGAGCAGCTGCCTGGTTTTGGCAATTGCCTTCACAGCGCCCAGAAGCCCGGTGCTCTGCTGCTTTGTTTTTCGCAGTCAGTCAATTGCACACTAGTGAAGCTGAGCCAGGCTCTTCAGCTTTGCTGCTTTTGAGCATCTGTGCTCCACTTATGCTCTGTGACATCTCTGGAGGTGGTTTGCCTCGGCCAGGCTGGAAAGTGCCCGCTAGTACCTAGAGCTGGGCAGGAGAGGGCAGAGAGCACTTCCATCTGACAGCAGGTTGCAGATTGCCTCGGAAAGAGCCGTGTCCTTGGAATGTGCAGCAAATCCTCTTTCTTTGCAAACCGCGGTTAGTGTGCAGTGCAGGTACGCTCTCCCCTTGCCAACTGGAGTGGAAAGCTTTTCGCTAAGCTAGAGATGACTAGAGAAGCAGAAGCGCGGCTCCGGAGCTATCCGGAGGAAAGTGCCGCTTCCCGGCGTCTTTCGGCTTGAAGCGGCGCTCCGGAGCGCTGCGCTGGCGCTCTACTGAGCTGTGCGCGAATTAGCCGCTTCTTCGCCTCCGAGAAGCAGAGATCGCGGTTGCTTGGAAGAGGCGAAGAACGAAGCCGCAAAGAAGCGGGCTTGTGTGCCAAGCCTTCCGACTGCTGGAGGACGGTGACTGCCGCTCTCCTGCCTCTTGAATTCACTCTCGGCAAGCGAATGGAAAGCGTTCCAGGACAACTTGCCTGGGTTTTGACTTGGTCCTGATGCGTCCCACCTTGGCAAGTCTTGCTCGTCGCCAGAGGCTGCGAGATGCACAGAAGACGGTGGCAGCTGCTGAAAAGAAGGGCAGCGGTGAGTTTGTCGACAAGCAAGAACATAGGCAGCTGCCTGTGCTTGGGAAGGAGCAGCTGCCTGCTTTTGGCAATTGCCTTCACAGCGCCCAGAAGCCCGGTGCTCTGCTGCTTTGTTTTTCGCAGTCAGTCAATTGCACACTAGTA
>NW_027100477.1:0-44526 GCF_031753505.1 Anomalospiza imberbis | reverse complement strand
GCCACTCAGGGCCACAGCCCCCGGAGACAAAGACCGGCCCTTTTCCCTGGGAAAGAAAAGTGGCCAGCCCAGGTTCCTGATGTCAGTTTGTAGGGTTCTCTTGGGACTGTCAGGGCAGCACAGGTTTGAGGTGGGGGCAGGTTGGGTCTGGGACATATCCTTGTCCGTTCGGATATTTTGCAGGCAGCCGGCCACTCAGGGCCACAGCCCCTGGAGACAAAGACCGGCCCTTTTCCCTGGGAAAGAAAAGTGGCCAGCCCAGGTTCCTGATGTCAGTTTGTAGGGTTCCCTTAGGACTTTCAGGGCAGCACAAGTTTGAGGTGGGGGCAGGTTGGGTCTGGGACATATCCTCGTCCGTTCGGATATTTTGCAGGCAGCCGGCCACTCACAGCCACTCAGGGCCACAGCCCCTCTAGACAAAGACCGGCCCTTTTCCCTGGGAAAGAAAAGTGGCCAGCCCAGGTTCCTGATGTCAGTTTGTAGGGTTCCCTTAGGACTTTCAGGGCAGCACAGGTTTGAGGTGGGGGCAGGTTGGGTCTGGGACATATCCTCGTCCGTTCAGATATTTTGCAGGCAGCCGGCCACTCAGGGCCACAGCCCCTGGAGACAAAGACCGCCCTTTTCCCTGGGAAAGAAAAGTGGCCAGCCCAGCTTCCTGATGTCAGTTTGTAGGGTTCCCTTAGGACTTTCAGGGCAGCACAGGTTTGAGGTGGGGGCAGGTTGGGTCTGGGACATATCCTCGTCCGTTCGGATATTTTGCAGGCAGCCAGCCACTCAGGGCCACAGCCCCCGGAGACAAAGACCGGCCCTTTTCCCTGGGAAAGAAAAGTGGCCAGCCCAGCTTCCTGATGTCAGTTTGTAGGGTTCCCTTAGGACTTTCAGGGCAGCGCAGGTTTGAGGTGGGGGCAGGTTGGGTCTGGGACATATCCTCGTCCGTTCGGATATTTTGCAGGCAGCCGGCCACTCACGGCCACTCAGGGCCACAGCCCCTGGAGACAAAGACCGGCCCTTTTCCCTGGGAAAGAAAAGTGGCCAGCCCAGGTTCCTGATGTCAGTTTGTAGGGTTCCCTTAGGACTTTCAGGGCAGCGCAGGTTTGAGGTGGGGGCAGGTTGGGTCTGGGACATATCCTCGTCCGTTCGGATATTTTGCAGGCAGCCGGCCACTCAGGGCCACAGCCCCTGGAGACAAAGACCGGCCCTTTTCCCTGGGAAAGAAAAGTGGCCAGCCCAGGTTCCTGATGTCAGTTTGTAGGGTTCCCTTAGGACTTTCAGGGCAGCACAGGTTTGAGGTGGGGGCAGGTTGGGTCTGGGACATATCCTCGTCCGTTCGGATATTTTGCAGGCAGCCGGCCACTCAGGGCCACAGCCCCCGGAGACAAAGACCGGCCCTTTTCCCTGGGAAAGAAAAGTGGCCAGCCCAGGTTCCTGATGTCAGTTTGTAGGGTTCCCTTGGGACTGTCAGGGCGGCACAGGTTTGAGGTGGGGGCAGGTTGGGTCTGGGACATATCCTCGTCCGTTCGGATATTTTGCAGGCAGCCGGCCACTCACGGCCACTCAGGGCCACAGCCCCTGGAGACAAAGACCGGCCCTTTTCCCTGGGAAAGAAAAGTGGCCAGCCCAGGTTCCTGATGTCAGTTTGTAGGGTTCCCTTAGGACTTTCAGGGCAGCACAGGTTTGAGGTGGGGGCAGGTTGGGTCTGGGACATATCCTCGTCCGTTCGGATATTTTGCAGGCAGCCGGCCACTCACGGCCACAGCCCCTGGGGACAATGACGGGCCCTTTTCCCTGGGAAAGAAAAGTGGCCAGCCCAGGTTCCTGATGTCAGTTTGTAGGGTTCCCTTAGGACTTTCAGGGCAGCACAGGTTTGAGGTGGGGGCAGGTTGGGTCTGGGACCTATCCTCGTCCGTTCGGATATTTTGCAGGCAGCCGGCCACTCACGGCCACTCAGGGCCACAGCCCCTGGGGACAATGACCAGCCCTTTTCCCTGGGAAAGAAAAGTGGCCAGCCCAGGTTCCTGATGTCAGTTTGTAGGGTTCCCTTAGGACTTTCAGGGCAGCACAGGTTTGAGGTGGGGGCAGGTTGGGTCTGGGACATATCCTCGTCCGTTCGGATATTTTGCAGGCAGCCGGCCACTCAGGGCCACAGCCCCTGGAGACAAAGACCGGCCCTTTTCCCTGGGAAAGAAAAGTGGCCAGCCCAGGTTCCTGATGTCAGTTTGTAGGGTTCCCTTAGGACTTTCAGGGCAGCACAGGTTTGAGGTGGGGGCAGGTTGGGTCTGGGACATATCCTCGTCCGTTCGGATATTTTGCAGGCAGCCGGCCACTCAGGGCCACAGCCCCTGGGGACAAAGACCGGCCCTTTTCCCTGGGAAAGAAAAGTGGCCAGCCCAGGTTCCTGATGTCAGTTTGTAGGGTTCCCTTAGGACTTTCAGGGCAGCACAGGTTTGAGGTGGGGGCAGGTTGGGTCTGGGACATATCCTCGTCCGTTCGGATATTTTGCAGGCAGCCGGCCACTCAGGGCCACAGCCCCTGGAGACAAAGACCGGCTCTTTTCCCTGGGAAAGAAAAGTGGCCAGCCCAGGTTCCTGATGTCAGTTTGTAGGGTTCCCTTAGGACTTTCAGGGCAGCACAGGTTTGAGGTGGGGGCAGGTTGGGTCTGGGACATATCCTCGTCCGTTCGGATATTTTGCAGGCAGCCGGCCACTCACGGCCACTCAGGGCCACAGCCCCTGGAGACAAAGACCGGCCCTTTTCCCTGGGAAAGAAAAGTGGCCAGCCCAGGTTCCTGATGTCAGTTTGTAGGGTTCCCTTAGGACTTTCAGGGCAGCACAGGTTTGAGGTGGGGGCAGGTTGGGTCTGGGACATATCCTCGTCCGTTCGGATATTTTGCAGGCAGCCGGCCACTCAGGGCCACAGCCCCTGGAGACAAAGACCGGCCCTTTTCCCTGGGAAAGAAAAGTGGCCAGCCCAGGTTCCTGATGTCAGTTTGTAGGGTTCCCTTAGGACTTTCAGGGCCGCACAGGTTTGAGGTGGGGGCAGGTTGGGTCTGGGACATATCCTCGTCCGTTCGGATATTTTGCAGGCAGCCGGCCACTCAGGGCCACAGCCCCTGGAGACAAAGACCGGCCCTTTTCCCTGGGAAAGAAAAGTGGCCAGCCCAGGTTCCTGATGTCAGTTTGTAGGGTTCCCTTGGGACTGTCAGGGCGGCACAGGTTTGAGGTGGGGGCAGGTTGGGTCTGGGACATATCCTCGTCCGTTCGGATATTTTGCAGGCAGCCGGCCACTCACGGCCACTCAGGGCCACAGCCCCTGGAGACAAAGACCGGCCCTTTTCCCTGGGAAAGAAAAGTGGCCAGCCCAGGTTCCTGATGTCAGTTTGTAGGGTTCCCTTAGGACTTTCAGGGCAGCACAGGTTTGAGGTGGGGGCAGGTTGGGTCTGGGACATATCCTCGTCCGTTCGGATATTTTGCAGGCAGCCGGCCACTCAGGGCCACAGCCCCTGGAGACAAAGACCGGCCCTTTTCCCTGGGAAAGAAAAGTGGCCAGCCCAGGTTCCTGATGTCAGTTTGTAGGGTTCCCTTAGGACTTTCAGGGCAGCACAAGTTTGAGGTGGGGGCAGGTTGGGTCTGGGACATATCCTCGTCCGTTCGGATATTTTGCAGGCAGCCGGCCACTCACAGCCACTCAGGGCCACAGCCCCTCTAGACAAAGACCGGCCCTTTTCCCTGGGAAAGAAAAGTGGCCAGCCCAGGTTCCTGATGTCAGTTTGTAGGGTTCCCTTAGGACTTTCAGGGCAGCACAGGTTTGAGGTGGGGGCAGGTTGGGTCTGGGACATATCCTCGTCCGTTCGGATATTTTGCAGGCAGCCGGCCACTCAGGGCCACAGCCCCTGGGGACAATGACGGGCCCTTTTCCCTGGGAAAGAAAAGTGGCCAGCCCAGGTTCCTGATGTCAGTTTGTAGGGTTCTCTTGGGACTGTCAGGGCAGCACAGGTTTGAGGTGGGGGCAGGTTGGGTCTGGGACATATCCTCGTCCGTTCGGATATTTTGCAGGCAGCCGGCCACTCAGGGCCACAGCCCCTGGGGACAAAGACCGGCCCTTTTCCCTGGGAAAGAAAAGTGGCCAGCCCAGGTTCCTGATGTCAGTTTGTAGGGTTCCCTTAGGACTTTCAGGGCAGCACAGGTTTGAGGTGGGGGCAGGTTGGGTCTGGGACATATCCTCGTCCGTTCGGATATTTTGCAGGCAGCCGGCCACTCAGGGCCACAGCCCCTGGAGACAAAGACCGGCTCTTTTCCCTGGGAAAGAAAAGTGGCCAGCCCAGGTTCCTGATGTCAGTTTGTAGGGTTCCCTTAGGACTTTCAGGGCAGCACAGGTTTGAGGTGGGGGCAGGTTGGGTCTGGGACATATCCTCGTCCGTTCGGATATTTTGCAGGCAGCCGGCCACTCACGGCCACTCAGGGCCACAGCCCCTGGAGACAAAGACCGGCCCTTTTCCCTGGGAAAGAAAAGTGGCCAGCCCAGGTTCCTGATGTCAGTTTGTAGGGTTCCCTTAGGACTTTCAGGGCAGCACAGGTTTGAGGTGGGGGCAGGTTGGGTCTGGGACATATCCTCGTCCGTTCGGATATTTTGCAGGCAGCCGGCCACTCAGGGCCACAGCCCCTGGGGACAAAGACCGGCCCTTTTCCCTGGGAAAGAAAAGTGGCCAGCCCAGGTTCCTGATGTCAGTTTGTAGGGTTCCCTTAGGACTTTCAGGGCAGCACAGGTTTGAGGTGGGGGCAGGTTGGGTCTGGGACATATCCTCGTCCGTTCGGATATTTTGCAGGCAGCCGGCCACTCAGGGCCACAGCCCCTGGAGACAAAGACCGGCTCTTTTCCCTGGGAAAGAAAAGTGGCCAGCCCAGGTTCCTGATGTCAGTTTGTAGGGTTCCCTTAGGACTTTCAGGGCAGCACAGGTTTGAGGTGGGGGCAGGTTGGGTCTGGGACATATCCTCGTCCGTTCGGATATTTTGCAGGCAGCCGGCCACTCACGGCCACTCAGGGCCACAGCCCCTGGAGACAAAGACCGGCCCTTTTCCCTGGGAAAGAAAAGTGGCCAGCCCAGGTTCCTGATGTCAGTTTGTAGGGTTCCCTTAGGACTTTCAGGGCAGCACAGGTTTGAGGTGGGGGCAGGTTGGGTCTGGGACATATCCTCGTCCGTTCGGATATTTTGCAGGCAGCCGGCCACTCAGGGCCACAGCCCCTGGGGACAAAGACCGGCCCTTTTCCCTGGGAAAGAAAAGTGGCCAGCCCAGGTTCCTGATGTCAGTTTGTAGGGTTCCCTTAGGACTTTCAGGGCCGCACAGGTTTGAGGTGGGGGCAGGTTGGGTCTGGGACATATCCTCGTCCGTTCGGATATTTTGCAGGCAGCCGGCCACTCAGGGCCACAGCCCCTGGAGACAAAGACCGGCCCTTTTCCCTGGGAAAGAAAAGTGGCCAGCCCAGGTTCCTGATGTCAGTTTGTAGGGTTCCCTTAGGACTTTCAGGGCAGCACAGGTTTGAGGTGGGGGCAGGTTGGGTCTGGGACATATCCTCGTCCGTTCGGATATTTTGCAGGCAGCCGGCCACTCACGGCCACTCAGGGCCACAGCCCCTGGAGACAAAGACCGGCCCTTTTCCCTGGGAAAGAAAAGTGGCCAGCCCAGGTTCCTGATGTCAGTTTGTAGGGTTCCCTTAGGACTTTCAGGGCAGCACAAGTTTGAGGTGGGGGCAGGTTGGGTCTGGGACATATCCTCGTCCGTTCGGATATTTTGCAGGCAGCCGGCCACTCAGGGCCACAGCCCCTGGAGACAAAGACCGGCCCTTTTCCCTGGGAAAGAAAAGTGGCCAGCCCAGGTTCCTGATGTCAGTTTGTAGGGTTCCCTTAGGACTTTCAGGGCCGCACAGGTTTGAGGTGGGGGCAGGTTGGGTCTGGGACATATCCTCGTCCGTTCGGATATTTTGCAGGCAGCCGGCCACTCAGGGCCACAGCCCCTGGAGACAAAGACCGGCCCTTTTCCCTGGGAAAGAAAAGTGGCCAGCCCAGGTTCCTGATGTCAGTTTGTAGGGTTCCCTTAGGACTTTCAGGGCAGCACAGGTTTGAGGTGGGGGCAGGTTGGGTCTGGGACATATCCTCGTCCGTTCGGATATTTTGCAGGCAGCCGGCCACTCAGGGCCACAGCCCCCGGAGACAAAGACCGGCCCTTTTCCCTGGGAAAGAAAAGTGGCCAGCCCAGGTTCCTGATGTCAGTTTGTAGGGTTCTCTTGGGACTGTCAGGGCAGCACAGGTTTGAGGTGGGGGCAGGTTGGGTCTGGGACATATCCTTGTCCGTTCGGATATTTTGCAGGCAGCCGGCCACTCAGGGCCACAGCCCCTGGAGACAAAGACCGGCCCTTTTCCCTGGGAAAGAAAAGTGGCCAGCCCAGGTTCCTGATGTCAGTTTGTAGGGTTCCCTTAGGACTTTCAGGGCAGCACAAGTTTGAGGTGGGGGCAGGTTGGGTCTGGGACATATCCTCGTCCGTTCGGATATTTTGCAGGCAGCCGGCCACTCACAGCCACTCAGGGCCACAGCCCCTCTAGACAAAGACCGGCCCTTTTCCCTGGGAAAGAAAAGTGGCCAGCCCAGGTTCCTGATGTCAGTTTGTAGGGTTCCCTTAGGACTTTCAGGGCAGCACAGGTTTGAGGTGGGGGCAGGTTGGGTCTGGGACATATCCTCGTCCGTTCAGATATTTTGCAGGCAGCCGGCCACTCAGGGCCACAGCCCCTGGAGACAAAGACCGGCCCTTTTCCCTGGGAAAGAAAAGTGGCCAGCCCAGCTTCCTGATGTCAGTTTGTAGGGTTCCCTTAGGACTTTCAGGGCAGCACAGGTTTGAGGTGGGGGCAGGTTGGGTCTGGGACATATCCTCGTCCGTTCGGATATTTTGCAGGCAGCCAGCCACTCAGGGCCACAGCCCCCGGAGACAAAGACCGGCCCTTTTCCCTGGGAAAGAAAAGTGGCCAGCCCAGCTTCCTGATGTCAGTTTGTAGGGTTCCCTTAGGACTTTCAGGGCAGCGCAGGTTTGAGGTGGGGGCAGGTTGGGTCTGGGACATATCCTCGTCCGTTCGGATATTTTGCAGGCAGCCGGCCACTCACGGCCACTCAGGGCCACAGCCCCTGGAGACAAAGACCGGCCCTTTTCCCTGGGAAAGAAAAGTGGCCAGCCCAGGTTCCTGATGTCAGTTTGTAGGGTTCCCTTAGGACTTTCAGGGCAGCGCAGGTTTGAGGTGGGGGCAGGTTGGGTCTGGGACATATCCTCGTCCGTTCGGATATTTTGCAGGCAGCCGGCCACTCAGGGCCACAGCCCCTGGAGACAAAGACCGGCCCTTTTCCCTGGGAAAGAAAAGTGGCCAGCCCAGGTTCCTGATGTCAGTTTGTAGGGTTCCCTTAGGACTTTCAGGGCAGCACAGGTTTGAGGTGGGGGCAGGTTGGGTCTGGGACATATCCTCGTCCGTTCGGATATTTTGCAGGCAGCCGGCCACTCAGGGCCACAGCCCCCGGAGACAAAGACCGGCCCTTTTCCCTGGGAAAGAAAAGTGGCCAGCCCAGGTTCCTGATGTCAGTTTGTAGGGTTCCCTTGGGACTGTCAGGGCGGCACAGGTTTGAGGTGGGGGCAGGTTGGGTCTGGGACATATCCTCGTCCGTTCGGATATTTTGCAGGCAGCCGGCCACTCACGGCCACTCAGGGCCACAGCCCCTGGAGACAAAGACCGGCCCTTTTCCCTGGGAAAGAAAAGTGGCCAGCCCAGGTTCCTGATGTCAGTTTGTAGGGTTCCCTTAGGACTTTCAGGGCAGCACAGGTTTGAGGTGGGGGCAGGTTGGGTCTGGGACATATCCTCGTCCGTTCGGATATTTTGCAGGCAGCCGGCCACTCACGGCCACAGCCCCTGGGGACAATGACGGGCCCTTTTCCCTGGGAAAGAAAAGTGGCCAGCCCAGGTTCCTGATGTCAGTTTGTAGGGTTCCCTTAGGACTTTCAGGGCAGCACAGGTTTGAGGTGGGGGCAGGTTGGGTCTGGGACCTATCCTCGTCCGTTCGGATATTTTGCAGGCAGCCGGCCACTCACGGCCACTCAGGGCCACAGCCCCTGGGGACAATGACCAGCCCTTTTCCCTGGGAAAGAAAAGTGGCCAGCCCAGGTTCCTGATGTCAGTTTGTAGGGTTCCCTTAGGACTTTCAGGGCAGCACAGGTTTGAGGTGGGGGCAGGTTGGGTCTGGGACATATCCTCGTCCGTTCGGATATTTTGCAGGCAGCCGGCCACTCAGGGCCACAGCCCCTGGAGACAAAGACCGGCCCTTTTCCCTGGGAAAGAAAAGTGGCCAGCCCAGGTTCCTGATGTCAGTTTGTAGGGTTCCCTTAGGACTTTCAGGGCAGCACAGGTTTGAGGTGGGGGCAGGTTGGGTCTGGGACATATCCTCGTCCGTTCGGATATTTTGCAGGCAGCCGGCCACTCAGGGCCACAGCCCCTGGGGACAAAGACCGGCCCTTTTCCCTGGGAAAGAAAAGTGGCCAGCCCAGGTTCCTGATGTCAGTTTGTAGGGTTCCCTTAGGACTTTCAGGGCAGCACAGGTTTGAGGTGGGGGCAGGTTGGGTCTGGGACATATCCTCGTCCGTTCGGATATTTTGCAGGCAGCCGGCCACTCAGGGCCACAGCCCCTGGAGACAAAGACCGGCTCTTTTCCCTGGGAAAGAAAAGTGGCCAGCCCAGGTTCCTGATGTCAGTTTGTAGGGTTCCCTTAGGACTTTCAGGGCAGCACAGGTTTGAGGTGGGGGCAGGTTGGGTCTGGGACATATCCTCGTCCGTTCGGATATTTTGCAGGCAGCCGGCCACTCACGGCCACTCAGGGCCACAGCCCCTGGAGACAAAGACCGGCCCTTTTCCCTGGGAAAGAAAAGTGGCCAGCCCAGGTTCCTGATGTCAGTTTGTAGGGTTCCCTTAGGACTTTCAGGGCAGCACAGGTTTGAGGTGGGGGCAGGTTGGGTCTGGGACATATCCTCGTCCGTTCGGATATTTTGCAGGCAGCCGGCCACTCAGGGCCACAGCCCCTGGAGACAAAGACCGGCCCTTTTCCCTGGGAAAGAAAAGTGGCCAGCCCAGGTTCCTGATGTCAGTTTGTAGGGTTCCCTTAGGACTTTCAGGGCCGCACAGGTTTGAGGTGGGGGCAGGTTGGGTCTGGGACATATCCTCGTCCGTTCGGATATTTTGCAGGCAGCCGGCCACTCAGGGCCACAGCCCCTGGAGACAAAGACCGGCCCTTTTCCCTGGGAAAGAAAAGTGGCCAGCCCAGGTTCCTGATGTCAGTTTGTAGGGTTCCCTTAGGACTTTCAGGGCAGCACAGGTTTGAGGTGGGGGCAGGTTGGGTCTGGGACATATCCTCGTCCGTTCGGATATTTTGCAGGCAGCCGGCCACTCACGGCCACTCAGGGCCACAGCCCCTGGAGACAAAGACCGGCCCTTTTCCCTGGGAAAGAAAAGTGGCCAGCCCAGGTTCCTGATGTCAGTTTGTAGGGTTCCCTTAGGACTTTCAGGGCAGCACAGGTTTGAGGTGGGGGCAGGTTGGGTCTGGGACATATCCTCGTCCGTTCGGATATTTTGCAGGCAGCCGGCCACTCAGGGCCACAGCCCCTGGAGACAAAGACCGGCCCTTTTCCCTGGGAAAGAAAAGTGGCCAGCCCAGGTTCCTGATGTCAGTTTGTAGGGTTCCCTTAGGACTTTCAGGGCCGCACAGGTTTGAGGTGGGGGCAGGTTGGGTCTGGGACATATCCTCGTCCGTTCGGATATTTTGCAGGCAGCCGGCCACTCAGGGCCACAGCCCCTGGAGACAAAGACCGGCCCTTTTCCCTGGGAAAGAAAAGTGGCCAGCCCAGGTTCCTGATGTCAGTTTGTAGGGTTCCCTTAGGACTTTCAGGGCAGCACAGGTTTGAGGTGGGGGCAGGTTGGGTCTGGGACATATCCTCGTCCGTTCGGATATTTTGCAGGCAGCCGGCCACTCACGGCCACTCAGGGCCACAGCCCCTGGAGACAAAGACCGGCCCTTTTCCCTGGGAAAGAAAAGTGGCCAGCCCAGGTTCCTGATGTCAGTTTGTAGGGTTCCCTTAGGACTTTCAGGGCAGCACAGGTTTGAGGTGGGGGCAGGTTGGGTCTGGGACATATCCTCGTCCGTTCGGATATTTTGCAGGCAGCCGGCCACTCAGGGCCACAGCCCCTGGAGACAAAGACCGGCCCTTTTCCCTGGGAAAGAAAAGTGGCCAGCCCAGGTTCCTGATGTCAGTTTGTAGGGTTCCCTTAGGACTTTCAGGGCCGCACAGGTTTGAGGTGGGGGCAGGTTGGGTCTGGGACATATCCTCGTCCGTTCGGATATTTTGCAGGCAGCCGGACACTCAGGGCCACAGCCCCTGGGGACAATGACCAGCCCTTTTCCCTGGGAAAGAAAAGTGGCCAGCCCAGGTTCCTGATGTCAGTTTGTAGGGTTCCCTTAGGACTTTCAGGGCAGCACAGGTTTGAGGTGGGGGCAGGTTGGGTCTGGGACATATCCTCGTCCGTTCGGATATTTTGCAGGCAGCCGGCCACTCAGGGCCACTCAGGGCCACAGCCCCTGGAGACAAAGACCGGCCCTTTTCCCTGGGAAAGAAAAGTGGCCAGCCCAGGTTCCTGATGTCAGTTTGTAGGGTTCTCTTGGGACTGTCAGGGCAGCACAGGTTTGAGGTGGGGGCAGGTTGGGTCTGGGACATATCCTCGTCCGTTCAGATATTTTGCAGGCAGCCGGCCACTCAGGGCCACAGCCCCTGGAGACAAAGACCGGCCCTTTTCCCTGGGAAAGAAAAGTGGCCAGCCCAGGTTCCTGATGTCAGTTTGTAGGGTTCCCTTAGGACTTTCAGGGCAGCACAGGTTTGAGGTGGGGGCAGGTTGGGTCTGGGACATATCCTCGTCCGTTCGGATATTTTGCAGGCAGCCGGCCACTCAGGGCCACAGCCCCCGGAGACAAAGACCGGCCCTTTTCCCTGGGAAAGAAAAGTGGCCAGCCCAGGTTCCTGATGTCAGTTTGTAGGGTTCCCTTAGGACTTTCAGGGCAGCACAGGTTTGAGGTGGGGGCAGGTTGGGTCTGGGACATATCCTCGTCCGTTCGGATATTTTGCAGGCAGCCGGCCACTAAGGGCCACAGCCCCCGGAGACAAAGACCGGCCCTTTTCCCTGGGAAAGAAAAGTGGCCAACCCAGGTTCCTGATGTCAGTTTGTAGGGTTCCCTTAGGACTTTCAGGGCAGCGCAGGTTTGAGGTGGGGGCAGGTTGGGTCTGGGACATATCCTCGTCCGTTCGGATATTTTGCAGGCAGCCGGCCACTCAGGGCCACAGCCCCCGGAGACAAAGACCGGCCCTTTTCCCTGGGAAAGAAAAGGTGCCAGCCCAGGTTCCTGATGTCAGTTTGTAGGGTTCCCTTAGGACTTTCAGGGCAGCACAGGTTTGAGGTGGGGGCAGGTTGGGTCTGGGACATATCCTCGTCCGTTCGGATATTTTGCAGGCAGCCGGCCACTCAGGGCCACAGCCCCTGGAGACAAAGACCGGCCCTTTTCCCTGGGAAAGAAAAGTGGCCAGCCCAGGTTCCTGATGTCAGTTTGTAGGGTTCCCTTAGGACTTTCAGGGCAGCACAGGTTTGAGGTGGGGGCAGGTTGGGTCTGGGACATATCCTCGTCCGTTCGGATATTTTGCAGGCAGCCGGCCACTCAGGGCCACAGCCCCCGGAGACAAAGACCGGCCCTTTTCCCTGGGAAAGAAAAGTGGCCAGCCCAGGTTCCTGATGTCAGTTTGTAGGGTTCCCTTAGGACTTTCAGGGCAGCACAGGTTTGAGGTGGGGGCAGGTTGGGTCTGGGACATATCCTCGTCCGTTCGGATATTTTGCAGGCAGCCGGCCACTCAGGGCCACAGCCCCTGGGGACAATGACGGGCCCTTTTCCCTGGGAAAGAAAAGTGGCCAGCCCAGGTTCCTGATGTCAGTTTGTAGGGTTCCCTTAGGACTTTCAGGGCAGCACAGGTTTGAGGTGGGGGCAGGTTGGGTCTGGGACATATCCTCGTCCGTTCGGATATTTTGCAGGCAGCCGGCCACTCACGGCCACTCAGGGCCACAGCCCCTGGAGACAAAGACCGGCCCTTTTCCCTGGGAAAGAAAAGTGGCCAGCCCAGGTTCCTGATGTCAGTTTGTAGGGTTCTCTTGGGACTGTCAGGGCAGCACAGGTTTGAGGTGGGGGCAGGTTGGGTCTGGGACATATCCTCGTCCGTTCAGATATTTTGCAGGCAGCCGGCCACTCAGGGCCACAGCCCCTGGAGACAAAGACCGGCCCTTTTCCCTGGGAAAGAAAAGTGGCCAGCCCAGGTTCCTGATGTCCGTTTGTAGGGTTCCCTTAGGACTTTCAGGGCAGCACAGGTTTGAGGTGGGGGCAGGTTGGGTCTGGGACATATCCTCGTCCGTTCGGATATTTTGCAGGCAGCCGGCCACTCACGGCCACTCAGGGCCACAGCCCCTGGAGACAAAGACCGGCCCTTTTCCCTGGGAAAGAAAAGTGGCCAGCCCAGGTTCCTGATGTCAGTTTGTAGGGTTCCCTTAGGACTTTCAGGGCCGCACAGATTTGAGGTGGGTGCAGGTTGGGTCTGGGACATATCCTCGTCCGTTCGGATATTTTGCAGGCAGCCGGCCACTCAGGGCCACAGCCCCTGGAGACAAAGGCCGGCCCTTTTCCCTGGGAAAGAAAAGTGGCCAGCCCAGGTTCCTGATGTCAGTTTGTAGGGTTCCCTTAGGACTTTCAGGGCAGCACAGGTTTGAGGTGGGGGCAGGTTGGGTCTGGGACATATCCTCGTCCGTTCGGATATTTTGCAGGCAGCCGGCCACTCAGGGCCACAGCCCCTGGGGACAATGACGGGCCCTTTTCCCTGGGAAAGAAAAGTGGCCAGCCCAGGTTCCTGATGTCAGTTTGTAGGGTTCTCTTGGGACTGTCAGGGCAGCACAGGTTTGAGGTGGGGGCAGGTTGGGTCTGGGACATATCCTCGTCCGTTCGGATATTTTGCAGGCAGCCGGCCACTCAGGGCCACAGCTCCTGGGGATAATGACGGGCCCTTTTCCCTGGGAAAGAAAAGTGGCCAGCCCAGGTTCCTGATGTCAGTTTGTAGGGTTCCCTTAGGACTTTCAGGGCAGCACAGGTTTGAGGTGGGGGCAGGTTGGGTCTGGGACATATCCTCGTCCGTTCGGATATTTTGCAGGCAGCCGGCCACTCAGGGCCACAGCCCCTGGGGACAATGACCAGCCCTTTTCCCTGGGAAAGAAAAGTGGCCAGCCCAGGTTCCTGATGTCAGTTTGTAGGGTTCCCTTAGGACTTTCAGGGCAGCACAGGTTTGAGGTGGGGGCAGGTTGGGTCTGGGACATATCCTCGTCCGTTCGGATATTTTGCAGGCAGCCGGCCACTCAGGGCCACAGCCCCTGGAGACAAAGACCGGCCCTTTTCCCTGGGAAAGAAAAGTGGCCAGCCCAGGTTCCTGATGTCAGTTTGTAGGGTTCTCTTGGGACTGTCAGGGCAGCACAGGTTTGAGGTGGGGGCAGGTTGGGTCTGGGACATATCCTTGTCCGTTCGGATATTTTGCAGGCAGCCGGCCACTCAGGGCCACAGCCCCTGGAGACAAAGACCGGCCCTTTTCCCTGGGAAAGAAAAGTGGCCAGCCCAGGTTCCTGATGTCAGTTTGTAGGGTTCCCTTAGGACTTTCAGGGCAGCACAGGTTTGAGGTGGGGGCAGGTTGGGTCTGGGACATATCCTCGTCCGTTCGGATATTTTGCAGGCAGCCGGCCACTCAGGGCCACTCAGGGCCACAGCCCCCGGAGACAAAGACCGGCCCTTTTCCCTGGGAAAGAAAAGTGGCCAGCCCAGGTTCCTGATGTCAGTTTGTAGGGTTCCCTTAGGACTTTCAGGGCCGCACAGGTTTGAGGTGGGGGCAGGTTGGGTCTGGGACATATCCTCGTCCGTTCGGATATTTTGCAGGCAGCCGGCCACTCAGGGCCACAGCCCCTGGAGACAAAGACCGGCCCTTTTCCCTGGGAAAGAAAAGTGGCCAGCCCAGGTTCCTGATGTCAGTTTGTAGGGTTCCCTTAGGACTTTCAGGGCAGCACAGGTTTGAGGTGGGGGCAGGTTGGGTCTGGGACATATCCTCGTCCGTTCGGATATTTTGCAGGCAGCCAGCCACTCAGGGCCACAGCCCCCAGAGACAAAGACCGGCCCTTTTCCCTGGGAAAGAAAAGTGGCCAGCCCAGGTTCCTGATGTCAGTTTGTAGGGTTCCCTTAGGACTTTCAGGGCAGCACAGGTTTGAGGTGGGGGCAGGTTGGGTCTGGGACATATCCTCGTCCGTTCGGATATTTTGCAGGCAGCCGGCCACTCAGGGCCACAGCCCCCGGAGACAAAGACCGGCCCTTTTCCCTGGGAAAGAAAAGTGGCCAGCCCAGCTTCCTGATGTCAGTTTGTAGGGTTCCCTTAGGACTTTCAGGGCAGCACAGGTTTGAGGTGGGGGCAGGTTGGGTCTGGGACATATCCTCGTCCGTTCGGATATTTTGCAGGCAGCCGGCCACTCAGGGCCACAGCCCCTGGGGACAATGACCAGCCCTTTTCCCTGGGAAAGAAAAGTGGCCAGCCCAGGTTCCTGATGTCAGTTTGTAGGGTTCCCTTAGGACTTTCAGGGCAGCACAGGTTTGAGGTGGGGGCAGGTTGGGTCTGGGACATATCCTCGTCGGTTCTGATATTTTGCAGGCAGCCGGCCACTTAGGGCCACAGCCCCTGGGGACAATGACCAGCCCTTTTCCCTGGGAAAGAAAAGTGGCCAGCCCAGGTTCCTGATATCAGTTTGTAGGGTTCCCTTACGACTTTCAGGGCAGCACAGGTTTGAGGTGGGGGCAGGTTGGGTCTGGGACATATCCTCGTCCGTTCGGATATTTTGCAGGCAGCCGGCCACTCAGGGCCACAGCCCCTGGGGACAATGACCAGCCCTTTTCCCTGGGAAAGAAAAGTGGCCAGCCCAGGTTCCTGATGTCAGTTTGTAGGGTTCCCTTAGGACTTTCAGGGCAGCACAGGTTTGAGGTGGGGGCAGGTTGGGTCTGGGACATATCCTCGTCCGTTTGGATATTTTGCAGGCAGCCGGCCACTCAGGGCCACTCAGGGCCACAGCCCCTGGAGACAAAGACCGGCCCTTTTCCCTGGGAAAGAAAAGTGGCCAGCCCAGGTTCCTGATGTCAGTTTGTAGGGTTCCCTTAGGACTTTCAGGGCAGCACAGGTTTGAGGTGGGGGCAGGTTGGGTCTGGGACATATCCTCGTCCGTTCGGATATTTTGCAGGCAGCCGGCCACTCAGGGCCACAGCCCCTGGGGACAATGACGGGCCCTTTTCCCTGGGAAAGAAAAGTGGCCAGCCCAGGTTCCTGATGTCAGTTTGTAGGGTTCCCTTAGGACTTTCAGGGCAGCACAGATTTGAGGTGGGGGCAGGTTGGGTCTGGGACATATCCTCGTCCGTTCGGATATTTTGCAGGCAGCCGGCCACTCAGGGCCACAGCCCCTGGAGACAATGACCAGCCCTTTTCCCTGGGAAAGAAAAGTGGCCAGCCCAGGTTCCTGATGTCAGTTTGTAGGGTTCCCTTAGGACTTTCAGGGCAGCACAGGTTTGAGGTGGGGGCAGGTTGGGTCTGGGACATATCCTCGTCCGTTCGGATATTTTGCAGGCAGCCGGCCACTCACGGCCACTCAGGGCCACAGCCCCTGGAGACAAAGACCGGCCCTTTTCCCTGGGAAAGAAAAGTGGCCAGCCCAGGTTCCTGATGTCAGTTTGTAGGGTTCCCTTGGGACTTTCAGGGCAGCACAGGTTTGAGGTGGGGGCAGGTTGGGTCTGGGACATATCCTCGTCCGTTCGGATATTTTGCAGGCAGCCGGCCACTCAGGGCCACAGCCCCTGGAGACAATGACCAGCCCTTTTCCCTGGGAAAGAAAAGTGGCCAGCCCAGGTTCCTGATGTCAGTTTGTAGGGTTCCCTTAGGACTTTCAGGGCAGCACAGGTTTGAGGTGGGGGCAGGTTGGGTCTGGGACATATCCTCGTCCGTTCGGATATTTTGCAGGCAGCCGGCCACTCACGGCCACTCAGGGCCACAGCCCCTGGAGACAAAGACCGGCCCTTTTCCCTGGGAAAGAAAAGTGGCCAGCCCAGGTTCCTGATGTCAGTTTGTAGGGTTCCCTTGGGACTTTCAGGGCAGCACAGGTTTGAGGTGGGGGCAGGTTGGGTCTGGGACATATCCTCGTCCGTTCGGATATTTTGCAGGCAGCCGGCCACTCAGGGCCACAGCCCCTTGGGTCAATGACGGGCCCTTTTCCCTGGGAAAGAAAAGTGGCCAGCCCAGGTTCCTGATGTCAGTTTGTAGGGTTCTCTTGGGACTGTCAGGGCAGCACAGGTTTGAGGTGGGGGCAGGTTGGGTCTGGGACATATCCTCGTCCGTTCGGATATTTTGCAGGCAGCCGGCCACTCACGGCCTCAGCCCCTGGAGACAAAGACCGGCTCTTTTCCCTGGGAAAGAAAAGTGGCCAGCCCAGGTTCCTGATGTCAGTTTGTAGGGTTCCCTTAGGACTTTCAGGGCAGCACAGGTTTGAGGTGGGGGCAGGTTGGGTCTGGGACATATCCTCGTCCGTTCGGATATTTTGCAGGCAGCCGGCCACTCAGGGCCACAGCCCCTGGAGACAAAGACCGGCCCTTTTCCCTGGGAAAGAAAAGTGGCCAGCCCAGGTTCCTGATGTCAGTTTGTAGGGTTCCCTTGGGACTTTCAGGGCAGCACAGGTTTGAGGTGGGGGCAGGTTGGGTCTGGGACATATCCTCGTCCGTTCGGATATTTTGCAGGCAGCCGGCCACTCACGGCCACAGCCCCTGGAGACAAAGACCGGCCCTTTTCCCTGGGAAAGAAAAGTGGCCAGCCCAGGTTCCTGATGTCAGTTTGTAGGGTTCCCTTAGGACTTTCAGGGCAGCACAGGTTTGAGGTGGGGGCAGGTTGGGTCTGGGACATATCCTCGTCCGTTCGGATATTTTGCAGGCAGCCGGCCACTCAGGGCCACAGCCCCTGGAGACAAAGACCAGCCCTTTTCCCTGGGAAAGAAAAGTGGCCAGCCCAGGTTCCTGATGTCAGTTTGTAGGGTTCCCTTAGGACTTTCAGGGCAGCACAGGTTTGAGGTGGGGGCAGGTTGGGTCTGGGACATATCCTCGTCCGTTCGGATATTTTGCAGGCAGCCGGCCACTCAGGGCCACAGCCCCTGGGGACAATGACGGGCCCTTTTCCCTGGGAAAGAAAAGTGGCCAGCCCAGGTTCCTGATGTCAGTTTGTAGGGTTCCCTTAGGACTTTCAGGGCAGCACAGATTTGAGGTGGGGGCAGGTTGGGTCTGGGACATATCCTCGTCCGTTCGGATATTTTGCAGGCAGCCGGCCACTCAGGGCCACAGCCCCTGGAGACAAAGGCCGGCCCTTTTCCCTGGGAAAGAAAAGTGGCCAGCCCAGCTTCCTGATGTCAGTTTGTAGGGTTCCCTTAGGACTTTCAGGGCAGCACAGGTTTGAGGTGGGGGCAGGTTGGGTCTGGGACATATCCTCGTCCGTTCGGATATTTTGCAGGCAGCCGGCCACTCAGGGCCACAGCCCCTGGAGACAAAGACCGGCCCTTTTCCCTGGGAAAGAAAAGTGGCCAGCCCAGGTTCCTGATGTCAGTTTGTAGGGTTCCCTTAGGACTTTCAGGGCAGCACAGGTTTGAGGTGGGGGCAGGTTGGGTCTGGGACATATCCTCGTCCGTTCGGATATTTTGCAGGCAGCCGGCCACTCACGGCCACTCAGGGCCACAGCCCCTGGAGACAAAGACCGGCCCTTTTCCCTGGGAAAGAAAAGTGGCCAGCCCAGGTTCCTGATGTCAGTTTGTAGGGTTCCCTTGGGACTTTCAGGGCAGCACAGGTTTGAGGTGGGGGCAGGTTGGGTCTGGGACATATCCTCGTCCGTTCGGATATTTTGCAGGCAGCCGGCCACTCAGGGCCACAGCCCCTTGGGTCAATGACGGGCCCTTTTCCCTGGGAAAGAAAAGTGGCCAGCCCAGGTTCCTGATGTCAGTTTGTAGGGTTCTCTTGGGACTGTCAGGGCAGCACAGGTTTGAGGTGGGGGCAGGTTGGGTCTGGGACATATCCTCGTCCGTTCGGATATTTTGCAGGCAGCCGGCCACTCACGGCCTCAGCCCCTGGAGACAAAGACCGGCTCTTTTCCCTGGGAAAGAAAAGTGGCCAGCCCAGGTTCCTGATGTCAGTTTGTAGGGTTCCCTTGGGACTGTCAGGGCAGCACAGGTTTGAGGTGGGGGCAGGTTGGGTCTGGGACATATCCTCGTCCGTTCGGATATTTTGCAGGCAGCCGGCCACTCAGGGCCACAGCCCCTGGAGACAAAGACCGGCCCTTTTCCCTGGGAAAGAAAAGTGGCCAGCCCAGGTTTCTGATGTCAGTTTGTAGGGTTCCCTTAGGACTTTCAGGGCAGCACAGGTTTGAGGTGGGGGCAGGTTGGGTCTGGGACATATCCTCGTCCGTTCGGATATTTTGCAGGCAGCCGGCCACTCACGGCCACAGCCCCTGGAGACAAAGACCGGCCCTTTTTCCTGGGAAAGAAAAGTGGCCAGCCCAGGTTCCTGATGTCAGTTTGTAGGGTTCCCTTAGGACTTTCAGGGCAGCACAGGTTTGAGGTGGGGGCAGGTTGGGTCTGGGACATATCCTCGTCCGTTCGGATATTTTGCAGGCAGCCGGGCACTCAGGGCCACAGCCCCTGGAGACAAAGACCAGCCCTTTTCCCTGGGAAAGAAAAGTGGCCAGCCCAGGTTCCTGATGTCAGTTTGTAGGGTTCCCTTAGGACTTTCAGGGCAGCACAGGTTTGAGGTGGGGGCAGGTTGGGTCTGGGACATATCCTCGTCCGTTCGGATATTTTGCAGGCAGCCGGCCACTCAGGGCCACAGCCCCTGGGGACAATGACGGGCCCTTTTCCCTGGGAAAGAAAAGTGGCCAGCCCAGGTTCCTGATGTCAGTTTGTAGGGTTCCCTTAGGACTTTCAGGGCAGCACAAGTTTGAGGTGGGGGCAGGTTGGGTCTGGGACATATCCTCGTCCGTTCGGATATTTTGCAGGCAGCCGGCCACTCACAGCCACTCAGGGCCACAGCCCCTCTAGACAAAGACCGGCCCTTTTCCCTGGGAAAGAAAAGTGGCCAGCCCAGGTTCCTGATGTCAGTTTGTAGGGTTCCCTTAGGACTTTCAGGGCAGCACAGGTTTGAGGTGGGGGCAGGTTGGGTCTGGGACATATCCTCGTCCGTTCAGATATTTTGCAGGCAGCCGGCCACTCAGGGCCACAGCCCCTGGAGACAAAGACCGGCCCTTTTCCCTGGGAAAGAAAAGTGGCCAGCCCAGCTTCCTGATGTCAGTTTGTAGGGTTCCCTTAGGACTTTCAGGGCAGCACAGGTTTGAGGTGGGGGCAGGTTGGGTCTGGGACATATCCTCGTCCGTTCGGATATTTTGCAGGCAGCCAGCCACTCAGGGCCACAGCCCCCGGAGACAAAGACCGGCCCTTTTCCCTGGGAAAGAAAAGTGGCCAGCCCAGCTTCCTGATGTCAGTTTGTAGGGTTCCCTTAGGACTTTCAGGGCAGCGCAGGTTTGAGGTGGGGGCAGGTTGGGTCTGGGACATATCCTCGTCCGTTCGGATATTTTGCAGGCAGCCGGCCACTCACGGCCACTCAGGGCCACAGCCCCTGGAGACAAAGACCGGCCCTTTTCCCTGGGAAAGAAAAGTGGCCAGCCCAGGTTCCTGATGTCAGTTTGTAGGGTTCCCTTAGGACTTTCAGGGCAGCGCAGGTTTGAGGTGGGGGCAGGTTGGGTCTGGGACATATCCTCGTCCGTTCGGATATTTTGCAGGCAGCCGGCCACTCAGGGCCACAGCCCCTGGAGACAAAGACCGGCCCTTTTCCCTGGGAAAGAAAAGTGGCCAGCCCAGGTTCCTGATGTCAGTTTGTAGGGTTCCCTTAGGACTTTCAGGGCAGCACAGGTTTGAGGTGGGGGCAGGTTGGGTCTGGGACATATCCTCGTCCGTTCGGATATTTTGCAGGCAGCCGGCCACTCAGGGCCACAGCCCCTGGGGACAATGACCAGCCCTTTTCCCTGGGAAAGAAAAGTGGCCAGCCCAGGTTCCTGATGTCAGTTTGTAGGGTTCCCTTAGGACTTTCAGGGCAGCACAGGTTTGAGGTGGGGGCAGGTTGGGTCTGGGACATATCCTCGTCCGTTCGGATATTTTGCAGGCAGCCGGCCACTCAGGGCCACAGCCCCTTGGGTCAATGACGGGCCCTTTTCCCTGGGAAAGAAAAGTGGCCAGCCCAGGTTCCTGATGTCAGTTTGTAGGGTTCTCTTGGGACTGTCAGGGCAGCACAGGTTTGAGGTGGGGGCAGGTTGGGTCTGGGACATATCCTCGTCCGTTCGGATATTTTGCAGGCAGCCGGCCACTCACGGCCACTCAGGGCCACAGCCCCTGGAGACAAAGACCGGCCCTTTTCCCTGGGAAAGAAAAGTGGCCAGCCCAGGTTCCTGATGTCAGTTTGTAGGGTTCCCTTAGGACTTTCAGGGCAGCACAAGTTTGAGGTGGGGGCAGGTTGGGTCTGGGACATATCCTCGTCCGTTCGGATATTTTGCAGGCAGCCGGCCACTCAGGGCCACAGCCCCTGGGGACAATGACCAGCCCTTTTCCCTGGGAAAGAAAAGTGGCCAGCCCAGGTTCCTGATGTCAGTTTGTAGGGTTCCCTTAGGACTTTCAGGGCAGCACAGGTTTGAGGTGGGGGCAGGTTGGGTCTGGGACATATCCTCGTCCGTTCGGATATTTTGCAGGCAGCCGGCCACTCAGGGCCACAGCCCCTTGGGTCAATGACGGGCCCTTTTCCCTGGGAAAGAAAAGTGGCCAGCCCAGGTTCCTGATGTCAGTTTGTAGGGTTCTCTTGGGACTGTCAGGGCAGCACAGGTTTGAGGTGGGGGCAGGTTGGGTCTGGGACATATCCTCGTCCGTTCGGATATTTTGCAGGCAGCCGGCCACTCACGGCCTCAGCCCCTGGAGACAAAGACCGGCTCTTTTCCCTGGGAAAGAAAAGTGGCCAGCCCAGGTTCCTGATGTCAGTTTGTAGGGTTCCCTTGGGACTGTCAGGGCAGCACAGGTTTGAGGTGGGGGCAGGTTGGGTCTGGGACATATCCTCGTCCGTTCGGATATTTTGCAGGCAGCCGGCCACTCAGGGCCACAGCCCCTGGAGACAAAGACCGGCCCTTTTCCCTGGGAAAGAAAAGTGGCCAGCCCAGGTTTCTGATGTCAGTTTGTAGGGTTCCCTTAGGACTTTCAGGGCAGCACAGGTTTGAGGTGGGGGCAGGTTGGGTCTGGGACATATCCTCGTCCGTTCGGATATTTTGCAGGCAGCCGGCCACTCACGGCCACAGCCCCTGGAGACAAAGACCGGCCCTTTTTCCTGGGAAAGAAAAGTGGCCAGCCCAGGTTCCTGATGTCAGTTTGTAGGGTTCCCTTAGGACTTTCAGGGCAGCACAGGTTTGAGGTGGGGGCAGGTTGGGTCTGGGACATATCCTCGTCCGTTCGGATATTTTGCAGGCAGCCGGGCACTCAGGGCCACAGCCCCTGGAGACAAAGACCAGCCCTTTTCCCTGGGAAAGAAAAGTGGCCAGCCCAGGTTCCTGATGTCAGTTTGTAGGGTTCCCTTAGGACTTTCAGGGCAGCACAGGTTTGAGGTGGGGGCAGGTTGGGTCTGGGACATATCCTCGTCCGTTCGGATATTTTGCAGGCAGCCGGCCACTCAGGGCCACAGCCCCTGGGGACAATGACGGGCCCTTTTCCCTGGGAAAGAAAAGTGGCCAGCCCAGGTTCCTGATGTCAGTTTGTAGGGTTCCCTTAGGACTTTCAGGGCAGCACAAGTTTGAGGTGGGGGCAGGTTGGGTCTGGGACATATCCTCGTCCGTTCGGATATTTTGCAGGCAGCCGGCCACTCACAGCCACTCAGGGCCACAGCCCCTCTAGACAAAGACCGGCCCTTTTCCCTGGGAAAGAAAAGTGGCCAGCCCAGGTTCCTGATGTCAGTTTGTAGGGTTCCCTTAGGACTTTCAGGGCAGCACAGGTTTGAGGTGGGGGCAGGTTGGGTCTGGGACATATCCTCGTCCGTTCAGATATTTTGCAGGCAGCCGGCCACTCAGGGCCACAGCCCCTGGAGACAAAGACCGGCCCTTTTCCCTGGGAAAGAAAAGTGGCCAGCCCAGCTTCCTGATGTCAGTTTGTAGGGTTCCCTTAGGACTTTCAGGGCAGCACAGGTTTGAGGTGGGGGCAGGTTGGGTCTGGGACATATCCTCGTCCGTTCGGATATTTTGCAGGCAGCCAGCCACTCAGGGCCACAGCCCCCGGAGACAAAGACCGGCCCTTTTCCCTGGGAAAGAAAAGTGGCCAGCCCAGCTTCCTGATGTCAGTTTGTAGGGTTCCCTTAGGACTTTCAGGGCAGCGCAGGTTTGAGGTGGGGGCAGGTTGGGTCTGGGACATATCCTCGTCCGTTCGGATATTTTGCAGGCAGCCGGCCACTCACGGCCACTCAGGGCCACAGCCCCTGGAGACAAAGACCGGCCCTTTTCCCTGGGAAAGAAAAGTGGCCAGCCCAGGTTCCTGATGTCAGTTTGTAGGGTTCCCTTAGGACTTTCAGGGCAGCGCAGGTTTGAGGTGGGGGCAGGTTGGGTCTGGGACATATCCTCGTCCGTTCGGATATTTTGCAGGCAGCCGGCCACTCAGGGCCACAGCCCCTGGAGACAAAGACCGGCCCTTTTCCCTGGGAAAGAAAAGTGGCCAGCCCAGGTTCCTGATGTCAGTTTGTAGGGTTCCCTTAGGACTTTCAGGGCAGCACAGGTTTGAGGTGGGGGCAGGTTGGGTCTGGGACATATCCTCGTCCGTTCGGATATTTTGCAGGCAGCCGGCCACTCAGGGCCACAGCCCCTGGGGACAATGACCAGCCCTTTTCCCTGGGAAAGAAAAGTGGCCAGCCCAGGTTCCTGATGTCAGTTTGTAGGGTTCCCTTAGGACTTTCAGGGCAGCACAGGTTTGAGGTGGGGGCAGGTTGGGTCTGGGACATATCCTCGTCCGTTCGGATATTTTGCAGGCAGCCGGCCACTCAGGGCCACAGCCCCTGGAGACAAAGACCGGCCCTTTTCCCTGGGAAAGAAAAGTGGCCAGCCCAGGTTCCTGATGTCAGTTTGTAGGGTTCCCTTAGGACTTTCAGGGCAGCACAGGTTTGAGGTGGGGGCAGGTTGGGTCTGGGACATATCCTCGTCCGTTCGGATATTTTGCAGGCAGCCGGCCACTCAGGGCCACAGCCCCCGGAGACAAAGACCGGCCCTTTTCCCTGGGAAAGAAAAGTGGCCAGCCCAGGTTCCTGATGTCAGTTTGTAGGGTTCCCTTAGGACTTTCAGGGCAGCACAGGTTTGAGGTGGGGGCAGGTTGGGTCTGGGACATATCCTCGTCCGTTCGGATATTTTGCAGGCAGCCGGCCACTCAGGGCCACAGCTCCTGGGGATAATGACGGGCCCTTTTCCCTGGGAAAGAAAAGTGGCCAGCCCAGGTTCCTGATGTCAGTTTGTAGGGTTCCCTTAGGACTTTCAGGGCAGCACAGGTTTGAGGTGGGGGCAGGTTGGGTCTGGGACATATCCTCGTCCGTTCGGATATTTTGCAGGCAGCCGGCCACTCAGGGCCACAGCCCCTGGGGACAATGACCAGCCCTTTTCCCTGGGAAAGAAAAGTGGCCAGCCCAGGTTCCTGATGTCAGTTTGTAGGGTTCCCTTAGGACTTTCAGGGCAGCACAGGTTTGAGGTGGGGGCAGGTTGGGTCTGGGACATATCCTCGTCCGTTCGGATATTTTGCAGGCAGCCGGCCACTCAGGGCCACAGCCCCTGGAGACAAAGACCGGCCCTTTTCCCTGGGAAAGAAAAGTGGCCAGCCCAGGTTCCTGATGTCAGTTTGTAGGGTTCTCTTGGGACTGTCAGGGCAGCACAGGTTTGAGGTGGGGGCAGGTTGGGTCTGGGACATATCCTCGTCCGTTCGGATATTTTGCAGGCAGCCGGCCACTCAGGGCCACAGCCCCTGGAGACAAAGACCGGCTCTTTTCCCTGGGAAAGAAAAGTGGCCAGCCCAGGTTCCTGATGTCAGTTTGTAGGGTTCCCTTAGGACTTTCAGGGCAGCACAGGTTTGAGGTGGGGGCAGGTTGGGTCTGGGACATATCCTCGTCCGTTCGGATATTTTGCAGGCAGCCGGCCACTCACGGCCACTCAGGGCCACAGCCCCTGGAGACAAAGACCGGCCCTTTTCCCTGGGAAAGAAAAGTGGCCAGCCCAGGTTCCTGATGTCAGTTTGTAGGGTTCCCTTAGGACTTTCAGGGCAGCACAGGTTTGAGGTGGGGGCAGGTTGGGTCTGGGACATATCCTCGTCCGTTCGGATATTTTGCAGGCAGCCGGCCACTCAGGGCCACAGCCCCTGGAGACAAAGACCGGCCCTTTTCCCTGGGAAAGAAAAGTGGCCAGCCCAGGTTCCTGATGTCAGTTTGTAGGGTTCCCTTAGGACTTTCAGGGCAGCACAGGTTTGAGGTGGGGGCAGGTTGGGTCTGGGACATATCCTCGTCCGTTCGGATATTTTGCAGGCAGCCGGCCACTCAGGGCCACAGCCCCTGGAGACAAAGACCGGCCCTTTTCCCTGGGAAAGAAAAGTGGCCAGCCCAGGTTCCTGATGTCAGTTTGTAGGGTTCCCTTAGGACTTTCAGGGCCGCACAGGTTTGAGGTGGGGGCAGGTTGGGTCTGGGACATATCCTCGTCCGTTCGGATATTTTGCAGGCAGCCGGCCACTCAGGGCCACAGCCCCTGGAGACAAAGACCGGCCCTTTTCCCTGGGAAAGAAAAGTGGCCAGCCCAGGTTCCTGATGTCAGTTTGTAGGGTTCCCTTAGGACTTTCAGGGCAGCACAGGTTTGAGGTGGGGGCAGGTTGGGTCTGGGACATATCCTCGTCCGTTCGGATATTTTGCAGGCAGCCGGCCACTCACGGCCACTCAGGGCCACAGCCCCTGGAGACAAAGACCGGCCCTTTTCCCTGGGAAAGAAAAGTGGCCAGCCCAGGTTCCTGATGTCAGTTTGTAGGGTTCCCTTAGGACTTTCAGGGCAGCACAGGTTTGAGGTGGGGGCAGGTTGGGTCTGGGACATATCCTCGTCCGTTCGGATATTTTGCAGGCAGCCGGCCACTCAGGGCCACAGCCCCTGGAGACAAAGACCGGCCCTTTTCCCTGGGAAAGAAAAGTGGCCAGCCCAGGTTCCTGATGTCAGTTTGTAGGGTTCCCTTAGGACTTTCAGGGCCGCACAGGTTTGAGGTGGGGGCAGGTTGGGTCTGGGACATATCCTCGTCCGTTCGGATATTTTGCAGGCAGCCGGACACTCAGGGCCACAGCCCCTGGGGACAATGACGGGCCCTTTTCCCTGGGAAAGAAAAGTGGCCAGCCCAGGTTCCTGATGTCAGTTTGTAGGGTTCCCTTAGGACTTTCAGGGCAGCACAGGTTTGAGGTGGGGGCAGGTTGGGTCTGGGACATATCCTCGTCCGTTCGGATATTTTGCAGGCAGCCAGCCACTCAGGGCCACTCAGGGCCACAGCCCCTGGAGACAAAGACCGGCCCTTTTCCCTGGGAAAGAAAAGTGGCCAGCCCAGGTTCCTGATGTCCGTTTGTAGGGTTCTCTTGGGACTGTCAGGGCAGCACAGGTTTGAGGTGGGGGCAGGTTGGGTCTGGGACATATCCTCGTCCGTTCAGATATTTTGCAGGCAGCCGGCCACTCAGGGCCACAGCCCCTGGAGACAAAGACCGGCCCTTTTCCCTGGGAAAGAAAAGTGGCCAGCCCAGGTTCCTGATGTCAGTTTGTAGGGTTCCCTTAGGACTTTCAGGGCAGCACAGGTTTGAGGTGGGGGCAGGTTGGGTCTGGGACATATCCTCGTCCGTTCGGATATTTTGCAGGCAGCCGGCCACTCAGGGCCACAGCCCCCGGAGACAAAGACCGGCCCTTTTCCCTGGGAAAGAAAAGTGGCCAGCCCAGGTTCCTGATGTCAGTTTGTAGGGTTCCCTTAGGACTTTCAGGGCAGCACAGGTTTGAGGTGGGGGCAGGTTGGGTCTGGGACATATCCTCGTCCGTTCGGATATTTTGCAGGCAGCCGGCCACTAAGGGCCACAGCCCCCGGAGACAAAGACCGGCCCTTTTCCCTGGGAAAGAAAAGTGGCCAGCCCAGGTTCCTGATGTCAGTTTGTAGGGTTCCCTTAGGACTTTCAGGGCAGCACAGGTTTGAGGTGGGGGCAGGTTGGGTCTGGGACATATCCTCGTCCGTTCGGATATTTTGCAGGCAGCCGGCCACTCAGGGCCACAGCTCCTGGGGATAATGACGGGCCCTTTTCCCTGGGAAAGAAAAGTGGCCAGCCCAGGTTCCTGATGTCAGTTTGTAGGGTTCCCTTAGGACTTTCAGGGCAGCACAGGTTTGAGGTGGGGGCAGGTTGGGTCTGGGACATATCCTCGTCCGTTCGGATATTTTGCAGGCAGCCGGCCACTCAGGGCCACAGCCCCTGGGGACAATGACCAGCCCTTTTCCCTGGGAAAGAAAAGTGGCCAGCCCAGGTTCCTGATGTCAGTTTGTAGGGTTCCCTTAGGACTTTCAGGGCAGCACAGGTTTGAGGTGGGGGCAGGTTGGGTCTGGGACATATCCTCGTCCGTTCGGATATTTTGCAGGCAGCCGGCCACTCAGGGCCACAGCCCCTGGAGACAAAGACCGGCCCTTTTCCCTGGGAAAGAAAAGTGGCCAGCCCAGGTTCCTGATGTCAGTTTGTAGGGTTCTCTTGGGACTGTCAGGGCAGCACAGGTTTGAGGTGGGGGCAGGTTGGGTCTGGGACATATCCTCGTCCGTTCGGATATTTTGCAGGCAGCCGGCCACTCAGGGCCACAGCCCCTGGAGACAAAGACCGGCTCTTTTCCCTGGGAAAGAAAAGTGGCCAGCCCAGGTTCCTGATGTCAGTTTGTAGGGTTCCCTTAGGACTTTCAGGGCAGCACAGGTTTGAGGTGGGGGCAGGTTGGGTCTGGGACATATCCTCGTCCGTTCGGATATTTTGCAGGCAGCCGGCCACTCACGGCCACTCAGGGCCACAGCCCCTGGAGACAAAGACCGGCCCTTTTCCCTGGGAAAGAAAAGTGGCCAGCCCAGGTTCCTGATGTCAGTTTGTAGGGTTCCCTTAGGACTTTCAGGGCAGCACAGGTTTGAGGTGGGGGCAGGTTGGGTCTGGGACATATCCTCGTCCGTTCGGATATTTTGCAGGCAGCCGGCCACTCAGGGCCACAGCCCCTGGAGACAAAGACCGGCCCTTTTCCCTGGGAAAGAAAAGTGGCCAGCCCAGGTTCCTGATGTCAGTTTGTAGGGTTCCCTTAGGACTTTCAGGGCAGCACAGGTTTGAGGTGGGGGCAGGTTGGGTCTGGGACATATCCTCGTCCGTTCGGATATTTTGCAGGCAGCCGGCCACTCAGGGCCACAGCCCCTGGAGACAAAGACCGGCCCTTTTCCCTGGGAAAGAAAAGTGGCCAGCCCAGGTTCCTGATGTCAGTTTGTAGGGTTCCCTTAGGACTTTCAGGGCCGCACAGGTTTGAGGTGGGGGCAGGTTGGGTCTGGGACATATCCTCGTCCGTTCGGATATTTTGCAGGCAGCCGGCCACTCAGGGCCACAGCCCCTGGAGACAAAGACCGGCCCTTTTCCCTGGGAAAGAAAAGTGGCCAGCCCAGGTTCCTGATGTCAGTTTGTAGGGTTCCCTTAGGACTTTCAGGGCAGCACAGGTTTGAGGTGGGGGCAGGTTGGGTCTGGGACATATCCTCGTCCGTTCGGATATTTTGCAGGCAGCCGGCCACTCACGGCCACTCAGGGCCACAGCCCCTGGAGACAAAGACCGGCCCTTTTCCCTGGGAAAGAAAAGTGGCCAGCCCAGGTTCCTGATGTCAGTTTGTAGGGTTCCCTTAGGACTTTCAGGGCAGCACAGGTTTGAGGTGGGGGCAGGTTGGGTCTGGGACATATCCTCGTCCGTTCGGATATTTTGCAGGCAGCCGGCCACTCAGGGCCACAGCCCCTGGAGACAAAGACCGGCCCTTTTCCCTGGGAAAGAAAAGTGGCCAGCCCAGGTTCCTGATGTCAGTTTGTAGGGTTCCCTTAGGACTTTCAGGGCCGCACAGGTTTGAGGTGGGGGCAGGTTGGGTCTGGGACATATCCTCGTCCGTTCGGATATTTTGCAGGCAGCCGGCCACTCACGGCCACTCAGGGCCACAGCCCCTGGAGACAAAGACCGGCCCTTTTCCCTGGGAAAGAAAAGTGGCCAGCCCAGGTTCCTGATGTCAGTTTGTAGGGTTCTCTTGGGACTGTCAGGGCAGCACAGGTTTGAGGTGGGGGCAGGTTGGGTCTGGGACATATCCTCGTCCGTTCAGATATTTTGCAGGCAGCCGGCCACTCAGGGCCACAGCCCCTGGAGACAAAGACCGGCCCTTTTCCCTGGGAAAGAAAAGTGGCCAGCCCAGGTTCCTGATGTCCGTTTGTAGGGTTCCCTTAGGACTTTCAGGGCAGCACAAGTTTGAGGTGGGGGCAGGTTGGGTCTGGGACATATCCTCGTCCGTTCGGATATTTTGCAGGCAGCCGGCCACTCACGGCCACTCAGGGCCACAGCCCCTGGAGACAAAGACCGGCCCTTTTCCCTGGGAAAGAAAAGTGGCCAGCCCAGGTTCCTGATGTCAGTTTGTAGGGTTCCCTTAGGACTTTCAGGGCCGCACAGATTTGAGGTGGGTGCAGGTTGGGTCTGGGACATATCCTCGTCCGTTCGGATATTTTGCAGGCAGCCGGCCACTCAGGGCCACAGCCCCTGGAGACAAAGGCCGGCCCTTTTCCCTGGGAAAGAAAAGTGGCCAGCCCAGGTTCCTGATGTCAGTTTGTAGGGTTCCCTTAGGACTTTCAGGGCAGCACAGGTTTGAGGTGGGGGCAGGTTGGGTCTGGGACATATCCTCGTCCGTTCGGATATTTTGCAGGCAGCCGGCCACTCAGGGCCACAGCCCCTGGAGACAAAGACCGGCCCTTTTCCCTGGGAAAGAAAAGTGGCCAGCCCAGGTTCCTGATGTCAGTTTGTAGGGTTCCCTTAGGACTTTCAGGGCAGCACAGGTGGCAGGTTGGGTCTGGGACATATCCTCGTCCGTTCGGATATTTTGCAGGCAGCCGGCCACTCAGGGCCACAGCCCCTGGGGACAATGACCAGCCCTTTTCCCTGGGAAAGAAAAGTGGCCAGCCCAGGTTTCTGATGTCAGTTTGTAGGGTTCCCTTAGGACTTTCAGGGCAGCACAGGTTTGAGGTGGGGGCAGGTTGGGTCTGGGACATATCCTCGTCCGTTCGGATATTTTGCAGGCAGCCGGCCACTCAGGGCCACTCAGGGCCACAGCCCCTGGAGACAAAGACCGGCCCTTTTCCCTGGGAAAGAAAAGTGGCCAGCCCAGGTTCCTGATGTCAGTTTGTAGGGTTCTCTTGGGACTGTCAGGGCAGCACAGGTTTGAGGTGGGGGCAGGTTGGGTCTGGGACATATCCTCGTCCGTTCAGATATTTTGCAGGCAGCCGGCCACTCAGGGCCACAGCCCCTGGAGACAAAGGCCGGCCCTTTTCCCTGGGAAAGAAAAGTGGCCAGCCCAGCTTCCTGATGTCAGTTTGTAGGGTTCCCTTAGGACTTTCAGGGCAGCACAGGTTTGAGGTGGGGGCAGGTTGGGTCTGGGACATATCCTCGTCCGTTCGGATATTTTGCAGGCAGCCGGCCACTCAGGGCCACAGCCCCCAGAGACAAAGACCGGCCCTTTTCCCTGGGAAAGAAAAGTGGCCAGCCCAGGTTCCTGATGTCAGTTTGTAGGGTTCCCTTAGGACTGTCAGGGCAGCACAGGTTTGAGGTGGGGGCAGGTTGGGTCTGGGACATATCCTCGTCCGTTCGGATATTTTGCAGGCAGCCGGCCACTCAGGGCCACAGCCCCCGGAGACAAAGACCGGCCCTTTTCCCTGGGAAAGAAAAGTGGCCAGCCCAGGTTCCTGATGTCAGTTTGTAGGGTTCCCTTAGGACTTTCAGGGCAGCACAGGTTTGAGGTGGGGGCAGGTTGGGTCTGGGACATATCCTCGTCCGTTCGGATATTTTGCAGGCAGCCGGCCACTCAGGGCCACAGCCCCTGGGGACAATGACGGGCCCTTTTCCCTGGGAAAGAAAAGTGGCCAGCCCAGGTTCCTGATGTCAGTTTGTAGGGTTCCCTTAGGACTTTCAGGGCAGCACAGGTTTGAGGTGGGGGCAGGTTGGGTCTGGGACATATCCTCGTCCGTTCGGATATTTTGCAGGCAGCCGGCCACTCACGGCCACTCAGGGCCTCAGCCCCTGGAGACAAAGACCGGCCCTTTTCCCTGGGAAAGAAAAGTGGCCAGCCCAGGTTCCTGATGTCAGTTTGTAGGGTTCTCTTGGGACTGTCAGGGCAGCACAGGTTTGAGGTTGGGGCAGGTTGGGTCTGGGACATATCCTCGTCCGTTCAGATATTTTGCAGGCAGCCGGCCACTCAGGGCCACAGCCCCTGGAGACAAAGACCGGCCCTTTTCCCTGGGAAAGAAAAGTGGCCAGCCCAGCTTCCTGATGTCAGTTTGTAGGGTTCCCTTAGGACTTTCAGGGCAGCACAGGTTTGAGGTGGGGGCAGGTTGGGTCTGGGACATATCCTCGTCCGTTCGGATATTTTGCAGGCAGCCGGCCACTCAGGGCCACAGCCCCTGGAGACAAAGACCGGCCCTTTTCCCTGGGAAAGAAAAGTGGCCAGCCCAGGTTCCTGATGTCAGTTTGTAGGGTTCCCTTAGGACTGTCAGGGCAGCACAGGTTTGAGGTGGGGGCAGGTTGGGTCTGGGACATATCCTCGTCCGTTCGGATATTTTGCAGGCAGCCGGCCACTCAGGGCCACAGCCCCCGGAGACAAAGACCGGCCCTTTTCCCTGGGAAAGAAAAGTGGCCAGCCCAGGTTCCTGATGTCAGTTTGTAGGGTTCCCTTAGGACTTTCAGGGCAGCACAGGTTTGAGGTGGGGGCAGGTTGGGTCTGGGACATATCCTCGTCCGTTCGGATATTTTGCAGGCAGCCGGCCACTCAGGGCCACAGCCCCTGGGGACAATGACGGGCCCTTTTCCCTGGGAAAGAAAAGTGGCCAGCCCAGGTTCCTGATGTCAGTTTGTAGGGTTCCCTTAGGACTTTCAGGGCAGCACAGGTTTGAGGTGGGGGCAGGTTGGGTCTGGGACATATCCTCGTCCGTTCGGATATTTTGCAGGCAGCCGGCCACTCACGGCCACTCAGGGCCTCAGCCCCTGGAGACAAAGACCGGCCCTTTTCCCTGGGAAAGAAAAGTGGCCAGCCCAGGTTCCTGATGTCAGTTTGTAGGGTTCTCTTGGGACTGTCAGGGCAGCACAGGTTTGAGGTTGGGGCAGGTTGGGTCTGGGACATATCCTCGTCCGTTCAGATATTTTGCAGGCAGCCGGCCACTCAGGGCCACAGCCCCTGGAGACAAAGACCGGCCCTTTTCCCTGGGAAAGAAAAGTGGCCAGCCCAGCTTCCTGATGTCAGTTTGTAGGGTTCCCTTAGGACTTTCAGGGCAGCACAGGTTTGAGGTGGGGGCAGGTTGGGTCTGGGACATATCCTCGTCCGTTCGGATATTTTGCAGGCAGCCGGCCACTCAGGGCCACAGCCCCTGGGGACAATGACGGGCCCTTTTCCCTGGGAAAGAAAAGTGGCCAGCCCCGCTTCCTGATGTCAGTTTGTAGGGTTCCCTTAGGACTTTCAGGGCAGCACAGGTTTGAGGTGGGGGCAGGTTGGGTCTGGGACATATCCTCGTCCGTTCGGATATTTTGCAGGCAGCCGGCCACTCAGGGCCACAGCCCCTGGAGACAATGACCAGCCCTTTTCCCTGGGAAAGAAAAGTGGCCAGCCCAGGTTCCTGATGTCAGTTTGTAGGGTTCCCTTAGGACTTTCAGGGCAGCACAGGTTTGAGGTGGGGGGCAGGTTGGGTCTGGGACATATCCTCGTCCGTTCAGATATTTTGCAGGCAGCCGGCCACTCAGGGCCACAGCCCCTGGAGACAAAGACCGGCCCTTTTCCCTGGGAAAGAAAAGTGGCCAACCCAGCTTCCTGATGTCAGTTTGTAGGGTTCCCTTAGGACTTTCAGGGCAGCACAGGTTTGAGGTGGGGGCAGGTTGGGTCTGGGACATATCCTCGTCCGTTCGGATATTTTGCAGGCAGCCGGCCACTCAGGGCCACAGCCCCTGGAGACAAAGACCGGCCCTTTTCCCTGGGAAAGAAAAGTGGCCAGCCCAGGTTCCTGATGTCAGTTTGTAGGGTTCCCTTGGGACTGTCAGGGCGGCACAGGTTTGAGGTGGGGGCAGGTTGGGTCTGGGACATATCCTCGTCTGTTCGGATATTTTGCAGGCAGCCGGCCACTCAGGGCCACAGCCCCTGGGGACAATGACCAGCCCTTTTCCCTGGGAAAGAAAAGTGGCCAGCCCAGGTTCCTGATGTCAGTTTGTAGGGTTCCCTTAGGACTTTCAGGGCAGCACAGGTTTGAGGTGGGGGCAGGTTGGGTCTGGGACATATCCTCGTCCGTTCGGATATTTTGCAGGCAGCCAGCCACTCAGGGCCACAGCCCCTGGAGACAAAGACCGGCCCTTTTCCCTGGGAAAGAAAAGTGGCCAGCCCAGGTTCCTGATGTCAGTTTGTAAGGTTCCCTTGGGACTGTCAGGGCAGCACAGGTTTGAGGTGGGGGCAGGTTGGGTCTGGAACATATCCTCGTCCGTTCGGATATTTTGCAGGCAGCCGGCCACTCAGGGCCACAGCCCCTGGAGACAAAGACCGGCCCTTTTCCCTGGGAAAGAAAAGTGGCCAGCCCAGGTTCCTGATGTCAGTTTGTAGGGTTCCCTTGGGACTTTCAGGGCAGCACAGGTTTGAGGTGGGGGCAGGTTGGGTCTGGGACATATCCTCGTCCGTTCGGATATTTTGCAGGCAGCCGGCCACTCAGGGCCACAGCCCCTGGGGACAATGACCAGCCCTTTTCCCTGGGAAAGAAAAGTGGCCAGCCCAGGTTCCTGATGTCAGTTTGTAGGGTTCCCTTAGGACTTTCAGGGCAGCACAGGTTTGAGGTGGGGGCAGGTTGGGTCTGGGACATATCCTCGTCCGTTCGGATATTTTGCAGGCAGCCGGCCACTCACGGCCACTCAGGGCCACAGCCCCTGGAGACAAAGACCGGCCCTTTTCCCTGGGAAAGAAAAGTGGCCAGCCCAGGTTCCTGATGTCAGTTTGTAGGGTTCTCTTGGGACTGTCAGGGCAGCACAGGTTTGAGGTTGGGGCAGGTTGGGTCTGGGACATATCCTCGTCCGTTCAGATATTTTGCAGGCAGCCGGCCACTCAGGGCCACAGCCCCTGGAGACAAAGACCGGCCCTTTTCCCTGGGAAAGAAAAGTGGCCAGCCCAGGTTCCTGATGTCAGTTTGTAGGGTTCCCTTAGGACTTTCAGGGCAGCACAAGTTTGAGGTGGGGGCAGGTTGGGTCTGGGACATATCCTCGTCCGTTCGGATATTTTGCAGGCAGCCGGCCACTCACGGCCACTCAGGGCCACAGCCCCTGGAGACAAAGACCGGCCCTTTTCCCTGGGAAAGAAAAGTGGCCAGCCCAGGTTCCTGATGTCAGTTTGTAGGGTTCCCTTAGGACTTTCAGGGCCGCACAGGTTTGAGGTGGGGGCAGGTTGGGTCTGGGACATATCCTCGTCCGTTCGGATATTTTGCAGGCAGCCGGCCACTCAGGGCCACAGCCCCTGGAGACAAAGACCGGCCCTTTTCCCTGGGAAAGAAAAGTGGCCAGCCCAGGTTCCTGATGTCAGTTTGTAGGGTTCCCTTAGGACTTTCAGGGCAGCACAGGTTTGAGGTGGGGGCAGGTTGGGTCTGGGACATATCCTCGTCCGTTCGGATATTTTGCAGGCAGCCGGGCACTCAGGGCCACAGCCCCTGGAGACAAAGACCAGCCCTTTTCCCTGGGAAAGAAAAGTGGCCAGCCCAGGTTCCTGATGTCAGTTTGTAGGGTTCCCTTAGGACTTTCAGGGCAGCACAGGTTTGAGGTGGGGGCAGGTTGGGTCTGGGACATATCTCGTCCGTTCGGATATTTTGCAGGCAGCCGGCCACTCAGGGCCACAGCCCCCGGAGACAAAGACCGGCCCTTTTCCCTGGGAAAGAAAAAGTGGCCAGCCCAGGTTCCTGATGTCAGTTTGTAGGTTCCCTTAGGACTTTCAGGGCAGCACAGGTTTGAGGTGGGGGCAGGTTGGGTCTGGGACATATCCTCGTCCGTTCGGATATTTTGCAGGCAGCCGGCACTCAGGGCCACAGCCCCTGGGGAAAATGACGGGCCCTTTTCCCTGGGAAAGAAAAGTGGCCAGCCCAGGTTCCTGATGTCAGTTTGTAGGGTTCCCTTAGGACTTTCAGGGCAGCACAGGTTTGAGGTGGGGGGCAGGTTGGGTCTGGGACATATCCTCGTCCGTTCGGATATTTTGCAGGCAGCCGGCCACTCACGGCCACTCAGGGCCTCAGCCCCTGGAGACAAAGACCGGCCCTTTTCCCTGGGAAAGAAAAGTGGCCAGCCCAGGTTCCTGATGTCAGTTTGTAGGGTTCTCTTAGACTTTCAGGGCAGCACAGGTTTGAGGTGGGGGCAGGTTGGGTCTGGGACATATCCTCGTCCGTTCGGATATTTGCAGGCAGGCCGGCCACTCACGGCCACTCAGGGCCACAGCCCCTGGAGACAAAGACCGGCCCTTTTCCCTGGGAAAGAAAAGTGGCCAGCCCAGGTTCCTGATGTCAGTTTGTAGGGTTCTCTTGGGACTGTCAGGGCAGCACAGGTTTGAGGTGGGGGCAGGTTGGGTCTGGGACATATCCTCGTCCGTTCAGATATTTTGCAGGCAGCCGGCCACTCAGGGCCACAGCCCCTGGAAGACAAAGGCCGGCCCTTTTCCCTGGGAAAGAAAAGTGGCCAGCCCAGGTTCCTGATGTCAGTTTGTAGGGTTCCCTTAGGACTTTCAGGCAGCACAGGTTTGAGGTGGGGGCAGGTTGTGTCTGGGACATATCCTCGTCCGTTCGGATATTTTGCAGGCAGCCGGCCACTCAGGGCCACAGCCCCTGGAGACAAAGACCGGCCCTTTTCCCTGGGAAAGAAAAGTGGCCAGCCCAGGTTCCTGATGTCAGTTTGTAGTGTTCCCTTAGGACTGTCAGGCAGCACAGGTTTGAGGTGGGGGCAGGTTGGGTCTGGGACATATCCTCGTCCGTTCGGATATTTTGCAGGCAGCCGCCACTCAGGGCCACAGCCCCTGGGGACAATGACCAGCCCTTTTCCCTGGGAAAGAAAAGTGGCCAGCCCAGGTTCCTGATGTCAGTTTGTAGGGTTCCCTTAGGACTTTCAGGGCAGCACAGGTTTGAGGTGGGGGCAGGTTGGGTCTGGGACATATCCTCGTCCGTTCGGATATTTTGCAGGCAGCCGGCCACTCACGGCCACAGCCCCTGGGGACAATGACGGGCCCTTTTCCCTGGGAAAGAAAAGTGGCCAGCCCAGGTTCCTGATGTCAGTTTGTAGGGTTCCCTTAGGACTTTCAGGGCAGCACAGGGTTTGAGGTGGGGGCAGGTTGGGTCTGGGACATATCCTCGTCCGTTCGGATATTTTGCAGGCAGCCGGCCCACTCACGGCCACTCAGGGCCTCAGCCCCTGGAGACAAAGACCGGCCCTTTTCCCTGGGAAAGAAAAGTGGCCAGCCCAGGTTCCTGATGTCAGTTTGTAGGGTTCTCTTGGGACTGTCAGGGCAGCACAGGTTTGAGGTTGGGGCAGGTTGGGTCTGGGACATATCCTCGTCCGTTCAGATATTTTGCAGGGCAGCCGGCCACTCAGGGCCACAGCCCCTGGAGACAAAGACCGGCCCTTTTCCCTGGGAAAGAAAAGGTGGCCAGCCCAGGTTCCTGATGTCAGTTTGTAGGGTTCCCTTAGGACTTTCAGGGCAGCACAAGTTTGAGGTGGGGGCAGGTTGGGTCTGGGACATATCCTCGTCCGTTCGGATATTTTGCAGGCAGCCGGCCACTCACGGCCACTCAGGGCCACAGCCCCTGGGGACAATGACCAGCCCTTTTCCCTGGGAAAGAAAAGTGGCCAGCCCAGGTTCCTGATGTCAGTTTGTAGGGTTCCCCTTAGGACTTTCAGGGCAGCACAGGTTTGAGGGTGGGGGCAGGTTGGGTCTGGGACATATCCTCGTCCGTTCGGATATTTTGCAGGCAGCCGGCCACTCAGGGCCACAGCCCCTGGAGACAAAGACCGGCCCTTTTCCCTGGGAAAGAAAAGTGGCCAGCCCAGGTTCCTGATGTCAGTTTGTAGGGTTCCCCTTGGGACTTTCAGGGCAGCACAGGTTTGAGGTGGGGGCAGGTTGGGTCTGGGACATATCCTCGTCCGTTCGGATATTTTGCAGGCAGCCGGCCACTCTCAGGGCACAGCCCCCGGAGACAAAGACCGGCCCTTTTTCCCTGGGAAAGAAAAGTGGCCAGCCCAGGTTCCTGATGTCAGTTTGTAGGGTTCCCTTAGGACTTTCAGGGCAGCACAGGTTTGAGGTGGGGGCAGGTTGGGTCTGGGACATATCCTCGTCCGTTCGGATATTTTGCAGGCAGCCGGCCCACTCAGGGCCACAGCCCCCGGAGACAAAGACCAGCCCTTTTCCCTGGGAAAGAAAAGTGGCCAGCCCAGGTTCCTGATGTCAGTTTGTAGGGTTCCCTTAGGACTTTCAGGGCAGCACAGGTTTGAGGTGGGGGCAGGTTGGGTCTGGGACATATCCTCGTCCGTTCGGATATTTTGCAGGCAGCCGGCCACTCAGGGCCACAGCCCCTGGGGACAATGACCAGCCCTTTTCCCTGGGAAAGAAAAGTGGCACAGCCCAGGTTCCTGATGTCAGTTTGTAGGGTTCCCTTAGGACTTTCAGGGCAGCACAGGTTTGAGGTGGGGCAGGTTGGGTCTGGGACATATCCTTGTCCGTTCGGATATTTTGCAGGCAGCCGGCCACTCACGGCCACTCAGGGCCACAGCCCCTGGAGACAAAGACCGGCCCTTTTCCCTGGAAAGAAAAGTGGCCAGCCCAGGTTCCCTGATGTCAGTTTGTAGGGTTCCCTTAGGACTTTCAGGGCAGCACAGGTTTGAGGTGGGGGCAGGTTGGGTCTGGGACATATCCTCGTCCGTTCGGATATTTTGCAGGCAGCCGGCCACTCAGGGGCCACAGCCCCTGGGGACAATGACCAGCCCTTTTCCCTGGGAAAGAAAAGTGGCCAGCCCAGGTTCCTTGATGTCAGTTTGTAGGGTTCCCTTAGGACTTTCAGGGCAGCACAGGTTTGAGGTGGGGGCAGGTTGGGTCTGGGACATATCCTCGTCCGTTCGGATATTTTGCAGGCAGCCGGCCACTCAGGGCCACAGCCCCTGGAGACAAAGACCGGCCCTTTTCCCTGGAAAGAAAAGTGGCCAGCCCAGGTTCCTGATGTCAGTTTGTAGGGTCCCCTTAGGACTTTCAGGGCAGCACAGGTTTGAGGTGGGGGCAGGTTGGGTCTGAGGACATATCCTCGTCCGTTCGGATATTTTGCAGGCAGCCGGCCACTCAGGGCCACAGCCCCCGGAGACAAAGACCGGCCCTTTTCCCTGGGAAAGAAAAGTGGCCAGCCCAGGTTCCTGATGTCAGTTTTGTAGGGTTCCCTTAGGACTTTCAGGGCAGCACAGGTTTGAGGTGGGGGCAGGTTGGGTCTGGGACATATCCTCGTCCGTTCGGATATTTTGCAGGCAGCCGGCCACTCAGGGCCACAGCCCCTGGGGACAATGACCAGCCCTTTTCCCTGGGAAAGAAAAGTGGCCAGCCCAGGTTCCTGATGTCAGTTTGTAGGGTTCCCTTAGGACTTTCAGGGCAGCACAGGTTTGAGGTGGGGGCAGGTTGGGTCTGGGACATATCCTCGTCCGTTCGGATATTTGCAGGCAGCCGGCCACTCAGGGCCACAGCCCCTGGGGACAATGACCAGCCCTTTTCCCTGGGAAAGAAAAGTGGCCAGCCAGGTTCCTGATGTCAGTTTGTAGGGTTCCCTTAGGACTTTCAGGGCAGCACAGGTTTGAGGTGGGGGCAGGTTGGGTCTGGGACATATCCTCGTCCGTTCGGGATATTTTGCAGGCAGCCGGCCACTCAGGGCCACAGCCCCTGGGGACAATGACCAACCCTTTTCCCTGGGAAAGAAAAGTGGCCAGCCAGGTTCCTGATGTCAGTTTGTAGGGTTCCCTTAGGACTTTCAGGGCAGCACAGGTTTGAGGTGGGGGCAGGTTGGGTCTGGGACATATCCCTCGTCCGTTCGGATATTTTGCAGGCAGCCGGCCACTCAGGGCCACAGCCCCCGGAGACAAAGACCGCCCTTTTCCCTGGGAAAGAAAAGTGGCCAACCCAGCTTCCTGATGTCAGTTTGTAGGGTTCCCTTAGGACTTTCAGGGCAGCACAGGTTTGAGGTGGGGGCAGGTTGGGTCTGGGACATATCCTCGTCCGTTCGGATATTTTGCAGGCAGCCGGCCACTCCAGGGCCACAGCCCCCGGAGACAAAGACCGGCCCTTTTCCCTGGGAAAGAAAAGTGGCCAGCCCAGGTTCCTGATGTCAGTTTGTAGGGTTCCCTTGGGACTGTCAGGGCGGCACAGGTTTGAGGTGGGGGCAGGTTGGGTCTGGGACATATCCTCGTCTGTTCGGATATTTTGCAGGCAGCCGGCCACTCAGGGCCACAGCCCCTGGGGACAATGACGGGCCCTTTTCCCTGGGAAAGAAAAGTGGCCAGCCCAGGTTCCTGATGTCAGTTTGTAGGGTTCCCTTAGGACTTTCAGGGCAGCACAGGTTTGAGGTGGGGGCCAGGTTGGGTCTGGGACATATCCTCGTCCGTTCGGATATTTTGCAGGCAGCCGGCCACTCAGGGCCACAGCCCCTGGAGAACAAAGACCGGCCCTTTTCCCTGGGAAAGAAAAGTGGCCAGCCAGGTTCCTGATGTCAGTTTGTAAGGTTCCCTTGGGACTGTCAGGGCAGCACAGGTTTGAGGTGGGGGCAGGTTGGGTCTGGAACATATCCTCGTCCGTTCGGATATTTTGCAGGCAGGCCCGGCCACTCAGGGCCACAGCCCCCGGAGACAAAAGACCGGCCCTTTTCCCTGGAAAGAAAAGTGGCCAGCCCAGGTTCCTGATGTCAGTTTGTAGGGTTCCCTTAGGACTTCAGGGCAGCACAGGTTTGAGGTGGGGGCAGGTTGGGTCTGGGACATATCCTCGTCCGTTCGGATATTTTGCAGGCAGCCGGCCACTCAGGGCCACAGCCCCTGGGGACAATGACGGGCCCTTTTCCCTGGGAAAGAAAAGTGGCCAGCCCAGGTTCCTGATGTCAGTTTGTAGGGTTCCCTTAGGACTTTCAGGGCAGCACAGGTTTGAGGTGGGGGCAGGTTGGGTCTGGGACATATCCTCGTCCGTTCGGATATTTTGCAGGCAGCCGGCCACTCAGGGCACACAGCCCCTGGGGACAATGACCAGCCCTTTTCCCTGGGAAAGAAAAGTGGCCAGCCCAGCTTCCTGATGTCAGTTTGTTGGGTTCCCTTAGGACTTTCAGGGCAGCACAGGTTTGAGGTGGGGGCAGGTTGGGTCTGGGACATATCCTCGTCCGTTCGGATATTTTGCAGGCAGCCGGCCACTCAGGGCCACAGCCCCTGGAGACAAAGACCGGCCCTTTTCCTGGGAAAGAAAAGTGGCCAGCCCAGTTCCTGATGTCAGTTTGTAGGGTTCCCTTGGGACTTTCAGGGCAGCACAGGTTTGAGGTGGGGGCAGGTTGGGTCTGGGACATATCCTCGTCCGTTCGGATATTTTGCAGGCAGCCGGCCACTCAGGGCCACAGCCCCTGGAGACAAAGACCGGCCCTTTTCCCTGGGAAAGAAAAGTGGCCAGCCCAGGTTCCTGATGTCAGTTGTAGGGTTCCCTTAGGACTTTCAGGGCAGCACAAGTTTGAGGTGGGGGCAGGTTGGGTCTGGGACATATCCTCGTCCGTTCGGATATTTTGCAGGCAGCCGGGCCACTCAGGGCCACAGCCCCTGGAGACAAATACCGGCCCTTTTTCCTGGGAAAGAAAAGTGGCCAGCCCAGGTTCCTGATGTCAGTTTGTAGGGTTCCCTTAGGACTTTCAGGGCAGCACAGGTTTGAGGTGGGGGCAGGTTGGGTCTTCGACATATCCTCGTCTGTTCGGATATTTTGCAGGCAGCCGGCCACTCAGGGCCACAGCCCCTGGAGACAAAGACCGGCCCTTGTTCCCTGGAAAGAAAAGTGGCCAGCCCAGGTTCCAGATGTCAGTTTGTAGGGTTTCCCTTAGGACTTTCAGGGCAGCACAGGTTTGAGGTGGGGGCAGGTTGGGTCTGGGACATATCCTCGTCCGTTCGGATATTTTGCAGGCAGCCGGCCACTCACGGCCACTCAGGGCCACAGCCCCTGGAGACAAAGACCGGCCCTTTTCCCTGGGAAAGAAAAAGTGGCCAGCCAGCTTCCTGATGTCAGTTTGTAGGGTTCCCTTGGGACTTTCAGGGCAGCACAGGTTTGAGGTGGGGGGCAGGTTGGGTCTGGGACATATCCTCGTCCGTTCGGATATTTTGCAGGCAGCCGGCCACTCAGGGCCACAGCCCCTTGGGTCAATGACGGGCCCTTTTCCCTGGGAAAGAAAAGTGGCCAGCCCAGGTTCCTGATGTCAGTTTGTAGGGTTCTCTTGGGACTGTCAGGCAGCACAGGTTTGAGGTGGGGGCAGGTTGGGTCTGGGACATATCCTCGTCCGTTCGGATATTTTGCAGGCAGCGGCCACTCAGGGCCACAGCCCCCTGGAGACAAAGACCGGCCCTTTTCCCTGGGAAAGAAAAGTGGCCAGCCCAGGTTTCTGATGTCAGTTTGTAGGGTTCCCTTAGGACTTTCAGGGCAGCACAGGTTTGAGGTGGGGGCAGGTTGGGTCTGGGACATATCCTCGTCGTTCGGATATTTTGCAGGCAGCCGGCCACTCAGGGCCACAGCCCCTGGAGACAAAGACCGGCCCTTTTCCCTGGGAAAGAAAGTGGCCAGCCCGGGTTCCTGATGTCAGTTTGTAGGGTTCCCTTAGGACTGTCAGGGCAGCACAGGTTTGAGGTGGGGGCAGGTTGGGTCTGGGACATATCCTCGTCCGTTCGGATATTTTGCAGGCAGCCGGCCACTCACGGCCACAGCCCCTGGAGACAAATACCGCCCTTTTTCCTGGGAAAGAAAAGTGGCCAGCCCAGGTTCCTGATGTCAGTTTGTAGGGTTCCCTTAGGACTTTCAGGGCAGCACAGGTTTGAGGTGGGGGCAGGTTGGGTCTGGGACATATCCTCATCCCGTTCGGATATTTTTGCAGGCAGCCGGCCACTCAGGGCCACAGCCCCCGGAGACAAAGACCGGCCCTTTTCCCTGGGAAAGAAAAGTGGCCAGCCCAGGTTCCTGATGTCAGTTTGTAGGGTTCCCTTAGGACTTTCAGTGCAGCACAGGTTGAGGTGGGGGCAGGTTGGGTCTGGGACATATCCTCGTCCGTTCGGATATTTTGCAGGCAGCCGGCCACTCAGGGCCACAGCCCCTGGGGACAATGACCAGCCCTTTTCCCTGGGAAAGAAAGTGGCCAGCCCAGGTTCCTGATGTCAGTTTGTAGGGTTCCCTTAGGACTTTCAGGGCAGCACAGGTTTGAGGTGGGGGCAGGTTGGGTCTGGGACATATCCTCGTCCGTTCGGATATTTTGCAGGCAGCCGGCCACTCAGCCGGCCACAGCCCCTGGGGACAATGACCAGCCCTTTTCCCTGGGAAAGAAAAGTGGCCAGCCCAGGTTCCTGATGTCAGTTTGTAGGGTTCCCTTAGGACTTTCAGGGCAGCACAGGTTTTGAGGTGGGGCAGGTTGGGTCTGGGACATATCCTCGTCCGTTCGGATATTTTGCAGGGCAGCTGGCCACTCAGGGCCACAGCCCCTGGAGACAATGACCCAGCCCTTTTCCCTGGGAAAGAAACGTGGCCAGCCCAGGTTCCTGATGTCAGTTTGTAGGGTTCCCTTAGGACTTTCAGGGCAGCACAGGTTTGAGGTGGGGGGCAGGTTGGGTCTGGGACATATCCTCGTCCGTTCGGATATTTTGCAGGCAGCCGGCCACTCACGGCCACTCAGGGCCACAGCCCCTGGAGACAAAGACCGGCCCTTTTCCCTGGGAAAGAAAAGTGGCCAGCCCAGGTTCCTGATGTCAGTTTGTAGGGTTCCCTTAGGACTTTCAGGGCCAGCACAGGTTTGAGGTGGGGGCAGGTTGGGTCTGGGACATATCCTCGTCCGTTCGGATATTTTGCAGGCAGCCGGCCACTCAGGGCCACAGCCCCCGGAGACAAAGACCGGCCCTTTTCCCTGGGAAAGAAAAGTGGCCAGCCCAGGTTCCTGATGTCAGTTTGTAGGGTTCCCTTAGGACTTTCAGGGCAGCACAGGTTTGCGGTGGGGGGCAGGTTGGGTCTGGGACATATCTCGTCCGTTCGGATATTTTGCAGGCAGCCGGCCACTCAGGGCCACAGCCCCTGGAGACAAAGACCGGCCCTTTTCCCTGGGAAAGAAAAGTGGCCAGCCCAGGTTCCTGATGTCAGTTTGTAGGGTTCCCTTAGGACTTTCAGGGCAGCACAGGTTTGAGGTGGGGCAGGTTGGGTCTGGGACATATCCTTGTCGTTCGGATATTTGCAGGCAGCCGGCCACTCAGGGCCACAGCCCCTGGAGACAAAGACCGGCCCTTTTCCCTGGGAAAGAAAAGTGGCCAGCCCAGGTTCCTGATGTCAGTTTGTAGGGTTCCCTTAGGACTTTCAGGGCAGCACAGGTTTGAGGTGGGGGCAGGTTGGGTCTGGGACATATCCTCGGTCCGTTCGGATATTTTGCAGGCAGCCGGCCACTCACGGCCACAGCCCCTGGAGACAAAGACCGGCCCTTTTTCCCTGGGAAAGAAAAGTGGCCAGCCCAGGTTCCTGATGTCAGTTTGTAGGGTTCCCTTAGGGACTTTCAGGGCAGCACAGGTTTGAGGTGGGGGCAGGTTGGGTCTGGGACATATCATCGTCCGTTCGGATATTTTGCAGGCAGCCGGCCACTCACGGGCACTCAGGGCCACAGCCCCTGGAGACAAAGACCGGCCCCTTTTCCCTGGGAAAGAAAAGTGGCCAGCCCAGGTTCCTGATGTCAGTTTGTAGTGGTTCCCTTGGGACTTTCAGGGCAGCACAGGTTTGAGGTGGGGGCAGGTTTGGGTCCTGGGACATATCCTCGTCCCGTTCGGATTATTTTGCAGGCAGCCGGCCACTCAGGGCCACAGCCCCTGGAGACAAAGACCGGCCCTTTTCCCTGGAAAGAAAAGTGGCCAGCCCAGGTTCCTGATGTCAGTTGTAGGGTTCCCTTAGGACTTTCAGGGCAGCACAAGTTTGAGGTGGGGGCAGGTTGGGTCTGGGACATATCCTCGTCCGTTCGGATATTTTGCCAGGCAGCCGGCCACTCAGGGCCACAGCCCCTGGGGACAATGACCAGCCCTTTTCCCTGGGAAAGAAAAGTGGCCAGCCCAGGTTCCTGATGTCAGTTTGTAGGGTTCCCCTTAGGGACTTTCAGGGCCCGCACAGGTTTGAGGTGGGGGGCAGGTTGGGTCTGGGACATATCCTCGTCTGTTCGGATATTTTCGCAGGCAGCCGGCCACTCAGGGCCACAGCCCTGGAGACAAAGACCGGCCCTTTTCCCTGGGAAAGAAAAGTGGCCAGCCCAGCTTTCCTGATGTCAGTTTGTAGGGTTCCCTTGGGACTGTCAGGGCAGCACAGGTTTGAGGTGGGGGCAGGTTGGGTCTGGGACATATCCTCACCCATTCTGAATTTTTAGAGGTGGTCGGCCACTCAGAGGCACAGGTCCCTGGAGACAAAGACCGGCCTTTTCCCTGGGAAAGAAAAGTGGGCCAGCCAGGTTCCTGATGTCAGTTTATAGGGTTCCCTTGGGACTGTCCAGGGCAGCACAGGTCTGAGGGTGGGGGCAGGTTGGGTCTGGGACATATCCTCGTCCGTTCGGATATTTTGCAGGCAGCCGGCCACTCAGGGCCACAGCCCCTGGGGACAAAGACCAGCCCTTTTCCCTGCGAAACAGATTTCACCAGCCCACGTTCATGATATTGGTTTTGCAGGAGGTCCTTTTTGGTTGCCAGTGCAGC
>NW_027100476.1:0-44618 GCF_031753505.1 Anomalospiza imberbis | reverse complement strand
CTGCCGCTCTACTGAGCTGTGCGCGAATTAGCCGCTTCTTCGCCTCTGAGAGGCAGAGATGGCGGTTGCTTGGAAGAGGCGAAGAACGAAGCCGCAAAGAAGCGGGCTTGTGTGCGAAGCCTTCCGACTGCTGGAGGACGGTGGCTGCCGCTCTCCTGCCTCTTGAATTCACTCTCGGCAAGCGAATGGAAAGCGTTCCAGGACAACTTGCCTGGGTTTTGACTTGGTCCTGATGCGTCCCACCTTGGCAAGTCTTGCTCGTCGCCAGAGGCTCCGAGATGCACAGAAGACGGTGGCAGCTGCTGAAAAGAAGGGCAGCGGTGAGTTTGTCGACGAGCAAGAACATAGGCAGCTGCCTGTGCTTGGGAAGGAGCAGCTGCCTGGTTTTGGCAATTGCCTTCACAGCGCCCAGAAGCCCGGTGCTCTGCTGCTTTGTTTTTCGCAGTCAGTCAATTGCACACTAGTGAAGCTGAGCCAGGCTCTTCAGCTTTGCTGCTTTTGAGCATCTGTGCTCCACTTATGCTCTGTGACATCTCTGGAGGTTGTTTGCCTCGGCCAGGCTGGCAAGTGCCCGCTAGTACCTAGAGCTGGGCAGGAGAGGGCAGAGAGCACTTCCATCTGACAGCAGGTTGCAGATTGCCTCGGAAAGAGCCGTGTCCTTGGAATGTGCAGCAAATCCTCTTTCTTTGCAAACCGCGGTTAGTGTGCAGTGCAGGTACACTCTCCCCTTGCCAAATGGAGTGGGAAAGCTTTTCGCTAAGATAGAGACGACTAGAGAAGCAGAAGCGCGGCTCCGGAGCTATCCGGAGGAAAGTGCCACTTCCCGGCGTCTTTCGGCTTGAAGCGGCGCTCCGGAGCGCTGCGCTGCCGCTCTACTGAGCTGTGCGCGAATTAGCCGCTTCTTCGCCTCTGAGAGGCAGAGATGGCGGTTGCTTGGAAGAGGCGAAGAACGAAGCCGCAAAGAAGCGGGCTTGTGTGCGAAGCCTTCTGACTGCTGGAGGACGGTGGCTGCCGCTCTCCTGCCTCTTGAATTCACTCTCGGCAAGCGAATGGAAAGCGTTCCAGGACAACTTGCCTGGGTTTTGACTTGGTCCTGATGCCTCCCACCTTGGCAAGTCTTGCTCGTCGCCAGAGGCTCCGAGATGCACAGAAGACGGTGGCAGCTGCTGAAAAGAAGGGCAGCGGTGAGTTTGTCGACGAGCAAGAACATAGGCAGCTGCCTGTGCTTGGGAAGGAGCAGCTGCCTGGTTTTGGCAATTGCCTTCACAGCGCCCAGAAGCCCGGTGCTCTGCTGCTTTGTTTTTCGCAGTCAGTCAATTGCACACTAGTGAAGCTGAGCCAGGCTCTTCAGCTTTGCTGCTTTTGAGCATCTGTGCTCCACTTATGCTCTGTGACATCTCTCGAGGTTGTTTGCCTCGCCCAGGCTGGCAAGTGCCCGCTAGTACCTAGAGCTGGGCAGGAGAGGGCAGAGAGCACTTCCATCTGACAGCAGGTTGCAGATTGCCTCGGAAAGAGCCGTGTCCTTGGAATGTGCAGCAAATCCTCTTTCTTTGCAAACCGCGGTTAGTGTGCAGTGCAGGTACACTCTCCCCTTGCCAAATGGAGTGGGAAAGCTTTTCGCTAAGATAGAGACGACTAGAGAAGCAGAAGCGCGGCTCCGGAGCTATCCGGAGGAAAGTGCCGCTTCCCGGCGTCTTTCGGCTTGAAGCGGCACTCCGGAGCGCTGCGCTGCCGCTCTACTGAGCTGTGCGCGAATTAGCCGCTTCTTCGCCTCTGAGAGGCAGAGATGGCGGTTGCTTGGAAGAGGCGAAGAACGAAGCCGCAAAGAAGCGGGCTTGGGTGCGAAGCCTTCCGACTGCTGGAGGACGGTGGCTGCCGCTCTCCTGCCTGTTGAATTCACTCTCGGCAAGCGAATGGAAAGCGTTCCAGGACAACTTGCCTGGGTTTTGACTTGGTCCTGATGCGTCCCACCTTGGCAAGTCTTGCTCGTCGCCAGAGGCTCCGAGATGCACAGAAGACGGTGGCAGCTGCTGAAAAGAAGGGCAGCGGTGAGTTTGTCGACGAGCAAGAACATAGGCAGCTGCCTGTGCTTGGGAAGGAGCAGCTGCCTGGTTTTGGCAATTGCCTTCACAGCGCCCAGAAGCCCGGTGCTCTGCTGCTTTGTTTTTCGCAGTCAGTCAATTGCACACTAGTGAAGCTGAGCCAGGCTCTTCAGCTTTGCTGCTTTTGAGCATCTGTGCTCCACTTATGCTCTGTGACATCTCTGGAGGTTGTTTGCCTCGGCCAGGCTGGCAAGTGCCCGCTAGTACCTAGAGCTGGGCAGGAGAGGGCAGAGAGCACTTCCATCTGACAGCAGGTTGCAGATTGCCTCGGAAAGAGCCGTGTCCTTGGAATGTGCAGCAAATCCTCTTTCTTTGCAAACCGCGGTTAGTGTGCAGTGCAGGTACACTCTCCCCTTGCCAAATGGAGTGGGAAAGCTTTTCGCTAAGATAGAGACGACTAGAGAAGCAGAAGCGCGGCTCCGGAGCTATCCGGAGGAAAGTGCCGCTTCCCGGCGTCTTTCGGCTTGAAGCGGTGCTCCGGAGCGCTGCGCTGCCGCTCTACTGAGCTGTGCGCGAATTAGCCGCTTCTTCGCCTCTGAGAGGCAGAGATGGCGGTTGCTTGGAAGAGGCGAAGAACGAAGCCGCAAAGAAGCGGGCTTGTGTGCGAAGCCTTCCGACTGCTGGAGGACGGTGGCTGCCGCTCTCCTGCCTGTTGAATTCACTCTCGGCAAGCGAATGGAAAGCGTTCCAGGACAACTTGCCTGGGTTTTCACTTGGTCCTGATGCGTCCCACCTTGGCAAGTCTTGCTCGTCGCCAGAGGCTCCGAGATGCACAGAAGACGGTGGCAGCTGCTGAAAAGAAGGGCAGCGGTGAGTTTGTCGACGAGCAAGAACATAGGCAGCTGCCTGTGCTTGGGAAGGAGCAGCTGCCTGGTTTTGGCAATTGCCTTCACAGCGCCCAGAAGCCCGGTGCTCTGCTGCTTTGTTTTTCGCAGTCAGTCAATTGCACACTAGTGAAGCTGAGCCAGGCTCTTCAGCTTTGCTGCTTTTGAGCATCTGTGCTCCACTTATGCTCTGTGACATCTCTGGAGGTTGTTTGCCTCGGCCAGGCTGGCAAGTGCCCGCTAGTACCTAGAGCTGGGCAGGAGAGGGCAGAGAGCACTTCCATCTGACAGCAGGTTGCAGATTGCCTCGGAAAGAGCCGTGTCCTTGGAATGTGCAGCAAATCCTCTTTCTTTGCAAACCGCGGTTAGTGTGCAGTGCAGGTACACTCTCCCTTGCCAAATGGAGTGGGAAAGCTTTTCGCTAAGATAGAGACGACTAGAGAAGCAGAAGCGCGGCTCCGGAGCGATCCGGAGGAAAGTGCCGCTTCCCGGCGTCTTTCGGCTTGAAGCGGCGCTCCGGAGCGCTGCGCTGCCGCTCTACTGAGCTGTGCGCGAATTAGCCGCTTCTTCGCCTCCGAGAGGCAGAGATGGCGGTTGCTTGGAAGAGGCGAAGAACGAAGCCGCAAAGAAGCGGGCTGGTGTGCGAAGCCTTCCGACTGCTGGAGGACGGTGGCTGCCGCTCTCCTGCCTGTTGAATTCACTCTCGGCAAGCGAATGGAAAGCGTTCCAGGACAACTTGCCTGGGTTTTGACTTGGTCCTGATGCGTCCCACCTTGGCAAGTCTTGCTCGTCGCCAGAGGCTCCGAGATGCACAGAAGACGGTGGCAGCTGCTGAAAAGAAGGGCAGCGGTGAGTTTGTCGACAAGCAAGAACATAGGCAGCTGACTGTGCTTGGGAAGGAGCAGCTGCCTGGTTTTGGCAATTGCCTTCACAGCGCCCAGAAGCCCGGTGCTCTGCTGCTTTGTTTTTCGCAGTCAGTCAATTGCACACTAGTGAAGCTGAGCCAGGCTCTTCAGCTTTGCTGCTTTTGAGCATCTGTGCTCCACTTATGCTCTGTGACATCTCTCGAGGTTGTTTGCCTCGCCCAGGCTGGCAAGTGCCCGCTAGTACCTAGAGCTGGGCAGGAGAGGGCAGAGAGCACTTCCATCAGACAGCAGGTTGCAGATTGCCTCGGAAAGAGCCGTGTCCTTGGAATGTGCAGCAAATCCTCTTTCTTTGCAAACCGCGGTTAGTGTGCAGTGCAGGTCCACTCTCCCCTTGCCAAATGGAGTGGGAAAGCTTTTCGCTAAGATAGAGACGACTAGAGAGGCAGAAGCGCGGCTCCGGAGCTATCCGGAGGAAAGTGCCGCTTCCCGGCGTCTTTCGGCTTGAAGCGGCGCTCCGGAGCGCTGCGCTGCCGCTCTACTGAGCTGTGCGCGAATTAGCCGCTTCTTCGCCTCTGAGAGGCAGAGATGGCGGTTGCTTGGAAGAGGCGAAGAACGAAGCCGCAAAGAAGCGGGCTTGTGTGCGAAGCCTTCCGACTGCTGGAGGACGGTGGCTGCCGCTCTCCTGCCTCTTGAATTCACTCTCGGCAAGCGAATGGAAAGCGTTCCAGGACAACTTGCCTGGGTTTTCACTTGGTCCTGATGCGTCCCACCTTGGCAAGTCTTGCTCGTCGCCAGAGGCTCCGAGATGCACAGAAGACGGTGGCAGCTGCTGAAAAGAAGGGCAGCGGTGAGTTTGTCGACGAGCAAGAACATAGGCAGCTGCCTGTGCTTGGGAAGGAGCAGCTGCCTGGTTTTGGCAATTGCCTTCACAGCGCCCAGAAGCCCGGTGCTCTGCTGCTTTGTTTTTCGCAGTCAGTCAATTGCACACTAGTGAAGCTGAGCCAGGCTCTTCAGCTTTGCTGCTTTTGAGCATCTGTGCTCCACTTATGCTCTGTGACATCTCTGGAGGTTGTTTGCCTCGGCCAGGCTGGCAAGTGCCCGCTAGTACCTAGAGCTGGGCAGGAGAGGGAAGAGAGCACTTCCATCTGACAGCAGGTTGCAGATTGCCTCGGAAAGAGCCGTGTCCTTGGAATGTGCAGCAAATCCTCTTTCTTTGCAAACCGCGGTTAGTGTGCAGTGCAGGTCCACTCTCCCCTTGCCAACTGGAGTGGGAAAGCTTTTCGCTAAGATAGAGACGACTAGAGAAGCAGAAGCGCGGCTCCGGAGCTATCCGGAGGAAAGTGCCGCTTCCCGGCGTCTTTCGGCTTGAAGCGGCGCTCCGGAGCGCTGCGCTGCCGCTCTACTGAGCTGTGCGCGAATTAGCCGCTTCTTCGCCTCTGAGAGGCAGAGATGGCGGTTGCTTGGAAGAGGCGAAGAACGAAGCCGCAAAGAAGCGGGCTTGTGTGCGAAGCCTTCCGACTGCTGGAGGACGGTGGCTGCCGCTCTCCTGCCTGTTGAATTCACTCTCGGCAAGCGAATGGAAAGCGTTCCAGGACAACTTGCCTGGGTTTTGACTTGGTCCTGATGCGTCCCACCTTGGCAAGTCTTGCTCGTCGCCAGAGGCTCCGAGATGCACAGAAGACGGTGGCAGCTGCTGAAAAGAAGGGCAGCGGTGAGTTTGTCGACGAGCAAGAACATAGGCAGCTGCCTGTGCTTGGGAAGGAGCAGCTGCCTGGTTTTGGCAATTGCCTTCACAGCGCCCAGAAGCCCGGTGCTCTGCTGCTTTGTTTTTCGCAGTCAGTCAATTGCACACTAGTGAAGCTGAGCCAGGCTCTTCAGCTTTGCTGCTTTTGAGCATCTGTGCTCCACTTATGCTCTGTGACATCTCTGGAGGTTGTTTGCCTCGGCCAGGCTGGCAAGTGCCCGCTAGTACCTAGAGCTGGGCAGGAGAGGGCAGAGAGCACTTCCATCTGACAGCAGGTTGCAGATTGCCTCGGAAAGAGCCGTGTCCTTGGAATGTGCAGCAAATCCTCTTTCTTTGCAAACCGCGGTTAGTGTGCAGTGCAGGTCCACTCTCCCCTTGCCAAATGGAGTGGGAAAGCTTTTCGCTAAGATAGAGACGACTAGAGAAGCAGAAGCGCGGCTCCGGAGCTATCCGGAGGAAAGTGCCGCTTCCCGGCGTCTTTCGGCTTGAAGCGGTGCTCCGGAGCGCTGCGCTGCCGCTCTACTGAGCTGTGCGCGAATTAGCCGCTTCTTCGCCTCTGAGAGGCAGAGATGGCGGTTGCTTGGAAGAGGCGAAGAACGAAGCCGCAAAGAAGCGGGCTTGTGTGCGAAGCCTTCCGACTGCTGGAGGACGGTGGCTGCCGCTCTCCTGCCTGTTGAATTCACTCTCGGCAAGCGAATGGAAAGCGTTCCAGGACAACTTGCCTGGGTTTTGACTTGGTCCTGATGCGTCCCACCTTGGCAAGTCTTGCTCGTCGCCAGAGGCTCCGAGATGCACAGAAGACGGTGGCAGCTGCTGAAAAGAAGGGCAGCGGTGAGTTTGTCGACGAGCAAGAACATAGGCAGCTGCCTGTGCTTGGGAAGGAGCAGCTGCCTGGTTTTGGCAATTGCCTTCACAGCGCCCAGAAGCCCGGTGCTCTGCTGCTTTGTTTTTCGCAGTCAGTCAATTGCACACTAGTGAAGCTGAGCCAGGCTCTTCAGCTTTGCTGCTTTTGAGCATCTGTGCTCCACTTATGCTCTGTGACATCTCTGGAGGTTGTTTGCCTCGGCCAGGCTGGCAAGTGCCCGCTAGTACCTAGAGCTGGGCAGGAGAGGGCAGAGAGCACTTCCATCTGACAGCAGGTTGCAGATTGCCTCGGAAAGAGCCGTGTCCTTGGAATGTGCAGCAAATCCTCTTTCTTTGCAAACCGCGGTTAGTGTGCAGTGCAGGTCCACTCTCCCCTTGCCAAATGGAGTGGGAAAGCTTTTCGCTAAGATAGAGACGACTAGAGAAGCAGAAGCGCGGCTCCGGAGCTATCCGGAGGAAAGTGCCGCTTCCCGGCGTCTTTCGGCTTGAAGCGGCGCTCCGGAGCGCTGCGCTGCCGCTCTACTGAGCTGTGCGCGAATTAGCCGCTTCTTCGCCTCTGAGAGGCAGAGATGGCGGTTGCTTGGAAGAGGCGAAGAACGAAGCCGCAAAGAAGCGGGCTTGTGTGCGAAGCCTTCCGACTGCTGGAGGACGGTGGCTGCCGCTCTCCTGCCTGTTGAATTCACTCTCGGCAAGCGAATGGAAAGCGTTCCAGGACAACTTGCCTGGGTTTTGACTTGGTCCTGATGCGTCCCACCTTGGCAAGTCTTGCTCGTCGCCAGAGGCTCCGAGATGCACAGAAGACGGTGGCAGCTGCTGAAAAGAAGGGCAGCGGTGAGTTTGTCGACGAGCAAGAACATAGGCAGCTGCCTGTGCTTGGGAAGGAGCAGCTGCCTGGTTTTGGCAATTGCCTTCACAGCGCCCAGAAGCCCGGTGCTCTGCTGCTTTGTTTTTCGCAGTCAGTCAATTGCACACTAGTGAAGCTGAGCCAGGCTCTTCAGCTTTGCTGCTTTTGAGCATCTGTGCTCCACTTATGCTCTGTGACATCTCTGGAGGTTGTTTGCCTCGCCCAGGCTGGCAAGTGCCCGCTAGTACCTAGAGCTGGGCAGGAGAGGGCAGAGAGCACTTCCATCTGACAGCAGGTTGCAGATTGCCTCAGAAAGAGCCGTGTCCTTGGAATGTGCAGCAAATCCTCTTTCTTTGCAAACCGCGGTTAGTGTGCAGTGCAGGTCCACTCTCCCCTTGCCAACTGGAGTGGGAAAGCTTTTCGCTAAGATAGAGATGACTAGAGAGGCAGAAGCGCGGCTCCGGAGCTATCCGGAGGAAAGTGCCGCTTCCCGGCGTCTTTCGGCTTGAAGCGGCGCTCCGGAGCGCTGCGCTGCCGCTCTACTGAGCTGTGCGCGAATTAGCCGCTTCTTCGCCTCTGAGAGGCAGAGATGGCGGTTGCTTGGAAGAGGCGAAGAACGAAGCCGCAAAGAAGCGGGCTTGTGTGCGAAGCCTTCCGACTGCTGGAGGACGGTGGCTGCCGCTCTCCTGCCTGTTGAATTCACTCTCGGCAAGCGAATGGAAAGCGTTCCAGGACAACTTGCCTGGGTTTTGACTTGGTCCTGATGCGTCCCACCTTGGCAAGTCTTGCTCGTCGCCAGAGGCTCCGAGATGCACAGAAGACGGTGGCAGCTGCTGAAAAGAAGGGCAGCGGTGAGTTTGTCGACGAGCAAGAACATAGGCAGCTGCCTGTGCTTGGGAAGGAGCAGCTGCCTGGTTTTGGCAATTGCCTTCACAGCGCCCAGAAGCCCGGTGCTCTGCTGCTTTGTTTTTCGCAGTCAGTCAATTGCACACTAGTGAAGCTGAGCCAGGCTCTTCAGCTTTGCTGCTTTTGAGCATCTGTGCTCCACTTATGCTCTGTGACATCTCTCGAGGTTGTTTGCCTCGGCCAGGCTGGCAAGTGCCCGCTAGTACCTAGAGCTGGGCAGGAGAGGGCAGAGAGCACTTCCATCTGACAGCAGGTTGCAGATTGCCTCGGAAAGAGCCGTGTCCTTGGAATGTGCAGCAAATCCTCTTTCTTTGCAAACCGCGGTTAGTGTGCAGTGCAGGTACACTCTCCCCTTGCCAAATGGAGTGGGAAAGCTTTTCGCTAAGATAGAGACGACTAGAGAAGCAGAAGCGCGGCTCCGGAGCGATCCGGAGGAAAGTGCCACTTCCCGGCGTCTTTCGGCTTGAAGCGGCGCTCCGGAGCGCTGCGCTGCCGCTCTACTGAGCTGTGCGCGAATTAGCCGCTTCTTCGCCTCCGAGAGGCAGAGATGGCGGTTGCTTGGAAGAGGCGAAGAACGAAGCCGCAAAGAAGCGGGCTGGTGTGCGAAGCCTTCCGACTGCTGGAGGACGGTGGCTGCCGCTCTCCTGCCTCTTGAATTCACTCTCGGCAAGCGAATGGAAAGCGTTCCAGGACAACTTGCCTGGGTTTTGACTTGGTCCTGATGCGTCCCACCTTGGCAAGTCTTGCTCGTCGCCAGAGGCTCCGAGATGCACAGAAGACGGTGGCAGCTGCTGAAAAGAAGGGCAGCGGTGAGTTTGTCGACAAGCAAGAACATAGGCAGCTGCCTGTGCTTGGGAAGGAGCAGCTGCCTGGTTTTGGCAATTGCCTTCACAGCGCCCAGAAGCCCGGTGCTCTGCTGCTTTGTTTTTCGCAGTCAGTCAATTGCACACTAGTGAAGCTGAGCCAGGCTCTTCAGCTTTGCTGCTTTTGAGCATCTGTGCTCCACTTATGCTCTGTGACATCTCTGGAGGTTGTTTGCCTCGGCCAGGCTGGCAAGTGCCCGCTAGTACCTAGAGCTGGGCAGGAGAGGGAAGAGAGCACTTCCATCTGACAGCAGGTTGCAGATTGCCTCGGAAAGAGCCGTGTCCTTGGAATGTGCAGCAAATCCTCTTTCTTTGCAAACCGCGGTTAGTGTGCAGTGCAGGTCCACTCTCCCCTTGCCAACTGGAGTGGGAAAGCTTTTCGCTAAGATAGAGACGACTAGAGAAGCAGAAGCGCGGCTCCGGAGCTATCCGGAGGAAAGTGCCGCTTCCCGGCGTCTTTCGGCTTGAAGCGGCGCTCCGGAGCGCTGCGCTGCCGCTCTACTGAGCTGTGCGCGAATTAGCCGCTTCTTCGCCTCTGAGAGGCAGAGATGGCGGTTGCTTGGAAGAGGCGAAGAACGAAGCCGCAAAGAAGCGGGCTTGTGTGCGAAGCCTTCCGACTGCTGGAGGACGGTGGCTGCCGCTCTCCTGCCTGTTGAATTCACTCTCGGCAAGCGAATGGAAAGCGTTCCAGGACAACTTGCCTGGGTTTTGACTTGGTCCTGATGCGTCCCACCTTGGCAAGTCTTGCTCGTCGCCAGAGGCTCCGAGATGCACAGAAGACGGTGGCAGCTGCTGAAAAGAAGGGCAGCGGTGAGTTTGTCGACGAGCAAGAACATAGGCAGCTGCCTGTGCTTGGGAAGGAGCAGCTGCCTGGTTTTGGCAATTGCCTTCACAGCGCCCAGAAGCCCGGTGCTCTGCTGCTTTGTTTTTCGCAGTCAGTCAATTGCACACTAGTGAAGCTGAGCCAGGCTCTTCAGCTTTGCTGCTTTTGAGCATCTGTGCTCCACTTATGCTCTGTGACATCTCTGGAGGTTGTTTGCCTCGGCCAGGCTGGCAAGTGCCCGCTAGTACCTAGAGCTGGGCAGGAGAGGGCAGAGAGCACTTCCATCTGACAGCAGGTTGCAGATTGCCTCGGAAAGAGTCGTGTCCTTGGAATGTGCAGCAAATCCTCTTTCTTTGCAAACCGCGGTTAGTGTGCAGTGCAGGTCCACTCTCCCCTTGCCAAATGGAGTGGGAAAGCTTTTCGCTAAGATAGAGACGACTAGAGAAGCAGAAGCGCGGCTCCGGAGCTATCCGGAGGAAAGTGCCGCTTCCCGGCGTCTTTCGGCTTGAAGCGGCGCTCCGGAGCGCTGCGCTGCCGCTCTACTGAGCTGTGCGCGAATTAGCCGCTTCTTCGCCTCTGAGAGGCAGAGATGGCGGTTGCTTGGAAGAGGCGAAGAACGAAGCCGCAAAGAAGCGGGCTTGTGTGCGAAGCCTTCCGACTGCTGGAGGACGGTGGCTGCCGCTCTCCTGCCTGTTGAATTCACTCTCGGCAAGCGAATGGAAAGCGTTCCAGGACAACTTGCCTGGGTTTTGACTTGGTCCTGATGCGTCCCACCTTGGCAAGTCTTGCTCATCGCCAGAGGCTCCGAGATGCACAGAAGACGGTGGCAGCTGCTGAAAAGAAGGGCAGCGGTGAGTTTGTCGACGAGCAAGAACATAGGCAGCTGCCTGTGCTTGGGAAGGAGCAGCTGCCTGGTTTTGGCAATTGCCTTCACAGCGCCCAGAAGCCCGGTGCTCTGCTGCTTTGTTTTTCGCAGTCAGTCAATTGCACACTAGTGAAGCTGAGCCAGGCTCTTCAGCTTTGCTGCTTTTGAGCATCTGTGCTCCACTTATGCTCTGTGACATCTCTCGAGGTTGTTTGCCTCGCCCAGGCTGGCAAGTGCCCGCTAGTACCTAGAGCTGGGCAGGAGAGGGCAGAGAGCACTTCCATCTGACAGCAGGTTGCAGATTGCCTCGGAAAGAGCCGTGTCCTTGGAATGTGCAGCAAATCCTCTTTCTTTGCAAACCGCGGTTAGTGTGCAGTGCAGGTCCACTCTCCCCTTGCCAAATGGAGTGGGAAAGCTTTTCGCTAAGATAGAGACGACTAGAGAAGCAGAAGCGCGGCTCCGGAGCTATCCGGAGGAAAGTGCCGCTTCCCGGCGTCTTTCGGCTTGAAGCGGCGCTCCGGAGCGCTGCGCTGCCGCTCTACTGAGCTGTGCGCGAATTAGCCGCTTCTTCGCCTCTGAGAGGCAGAGATGGCGGTTGCTTGGAAGAGGCGAAGAACGAAGCCGCAAAGAAGCGGGCTTGTGTGCGAAGCCTTCCGACTGCTGGAGGACGGTGGCTGCCGCTCTCCTGCCTGTTGAATTCACTCTCGGCAAGCGAATGGAAAGCGTTCCAGGACAACTTGCCTGGGTTTTGACTTGGTCCTGATGCGTCCCACCTTGGCAAGTCTTGCTCGTCGCCAGAGGCTCCGAGATGCACAGAAGACGGTGGCAGCTGCTGAAAAGAAGGGCAGCGGTGAGTTTGTCGACGAGCAAGAACATAGGCAGCTGCCTGTGCTTGGGAAGGAGCAGCTGCCTGGTTTTGGCAATTGCCTTCACAGCGCCCAGAAGCCCGGTGCTCTGCTGCTTTGTTTTTCGCAGTCAGTCAATTGCACACTAGTGAAGCTGAGCCAGGCTCTTCAGCTTTGCTGCTTTTGAGCATCTGTGCTCCACTTATGCTCTGTGACATCTCTCGAGGTTGTTTGCCTCGGCCAGGCTGGCAAGTGCCCGCTAGTACCTAGAGCTGGGCAGGAGAGGGCAGAGAGCACTTCCATCTGACAGCAGGTTGCAGATTGCCTCGGAAAGAGCCGTGTCCTTGGAATGTGCAGCAAATCCTCTTTCTTTGCAAACCGCGGTTAGTGTGCAGTGCAGGTCCACTCTCCCCTTGCCAAATGGAGTGGGAAAGCTTTTCGCTAAGATAGAGACGACTAGAGAAGCAGAAGCGCGGCTCCGGAGCTATCCGGAGGAAAGTGCCACTTCCCGGCGTCTTTCGGCTTGAAGCGGCGCTCCGGAGCGCTGCGCTGCCGCTCTACTGAGCTGTGCGCGAATTAGCCGCTTCTTCGCCTCTGAGAGGCAGAGATGGCGGTTGCTTGGAAGAGGCGAAGAACGAAGCTGCAAAGAAGCGGGCTTGTGTGCGAAGCCTTCTGACTGCTGGAGGACGGTGGCTGCCGCTCTCCTGCCTGTTGAATTCACTCTCGGCAAGCGAATGGAAAGCGTTCCAGGACAACTTGCCTGGGTTTTGACTTGGTCCTGATGCCTCCCACCTTGGCAAGTCTTGCTCGTCGCCAGAGGCTCCGAGATGCACAGAAGACGGTGGCAGCTGCTGAAAAGAAGGGCAGCGGTGAGTTTGTCGACGAGCAAGAACATAGGCAGCTGCCTGTGCTTGGGAAGGAGCAGCTGCCTGGTTTTGGCAATTGCCTTCACAGCGCCCAGAAGCCCGGTGCTCTGCTGCTTTGTTTTTCGCAGTCAGTCAATTGCACACTAGTGAAGCTGAGCCAGGCTCTTCAGCTTTGCTGCTTTTGAGCATCTGTGCTCCACTTATGCTCTGTGACATCTCTCGAGGTTGTTTGCCTCGCCCAGGCTGGCAAGTGCCCGCTAGTACCTAGAGCTGGGCAGGAGAGGGCAGAGAGCACTTCCATCAGACAGCAGGTTGCAGATTGCCTCGGAAAGAGCCGTGTCCTTGGAATGTGCAGCAAATCCTCTTTCTTTGCAAACCGCGGTTAGTGTGCAGTGCAGGTCCACTCTCCCCTTGCCAAATGGAGTGGGAAAGCTTTTCGCTAAGATAGAGACGACTAGAGAAGCAGAAGCGCGGCTCCGGAGCTATCCGGAGGAAAGTGCCGCTTCCCGGCGTCTTTCGGCTTGAAGCGGCGCTCCGGAGCGCTGCGCTGCCGCTCTACTGAGCTGTGCGCGAATTAGCCGCTTCTTCGCCTCTGAGAGGCAGAGATGGCGGTTGCTTGGAAGAGGCGAAGAACGAAGCCGCAAAGAAGCGGGCTTGTGTGCGAAGCCTTCCGACTGCTGGAGGACGGTGGCTGCCGCTCTCCTGCCTGTTGAATTCACTCTCGGCAAGCGAATGGAAAGCGTTCCAGGACAACTTGCCTGGGTTTTCACTTGGTCCTGATGCGTCCCACCTTGGCAAGTCTTGCTCGTCGCCAGAGGCTCCGAGATGCACAGAAGACGGTGGCAGCTGCTGAAAAGAAGGGCAGCGGTGAGTTTGTCGACGAGCAAGAACATAGGCAGCTGCCTGTGCTTGGGAAGGAGCAGCTGCCTGGTTTTGGCAATTGCCTTCACAGCGCCCAGAAGCCCGGTGCTCTGCTGCTTTGTTTTTCGCAGTCAGTCAATTGCACACTAGTGAAGCTGAGCCAGGCTCTTCAGCTTTGCTGCTTTTGAGCATCTGTGCTCCACTTATGCTCTGTGACATCTCTGGAGGTTGTTTGCCTCGGCCAGGCTGGCAAGTGCCCGCTAGTACCTAGAGCTGGGCAGGAGAGGGCAGAGAGCACTTCCATCTGACAGCAGGTTGCAGATTGCCTCGGAAAGAGCCGTGTCCTTGGAATGTGCAGCAAATCCTCTTTCTTTGCAAACCGCGGTTAGTGTGCAGTGCAGGTCCACTCTCCCCTTGCCAAATGGAGTGGGAAAGCTTTTCGCTAAGATAGAGACGACTAGAGAAGCAGAAGCGCGGCTCCGGAGCTATCCGGAGGAAAGTGCCGCTTCCCGGCGTCTTTCGGCTTGAAGCGGTGCTCCGGAGCGCTGCGCTGCCGCTCTACTGAGCTGTGCGCGAATTAGCCGCTTCTTCGCCTCTGAGAGGCAGAGATGGCGGTTGCTTGGAAGAGGCGAAGAACGAAGCCGCAAAGAAGCGGGCTTGTGTGCGAAGCCTTCTGACTGCTGGAGGACGGTGGCTGCCGCTCTCCTGCCTCTTGAATTCACTCTCGGCAAGCGAATGGAAAGCGTTCCAGGACAACTTGCCTGGGTTTTGACTTGGTCCTGATGCGTCCCACCTTGGCAAGTCTTGCTCGTCGCCAGAGGCTCCGAGATGCACAGAAGACGGTGGCAGCTGCTGAAAAGAAGGGCAGCGGTGAGTTTGTCGACGAGCAAGAACATAGGCAGCTGCCTGTGCTTGGGAAGGAGCAGCTGCCTGGTTTTGGCAATTGCCTTCACAGCGCCCAGAAGCCCGGTGCTCTGCTGCTTTGTTTTTCGCAGTCAGTCAATTGCACACTAGTGAAGCTGAGCCAGGCTCTTCAGCTTTGCTGCTTTTGAGCATCTGTGCTCCACTTATGCTCTGTGACATCTCTCGAGGTTGTTTGCCTCGCCCAGGCTGGCAAGTGCCCGCTAGTACCTAGAGCTGGGCAGGAGAGGGCAGAGAGCACTTCCATCAGACAGCAGGTTGCAGATTGCCTCGGAAAGAGCCGTGTCCTTGGAATGTGCAGCAAATCCTCTTTCTTTGCAAACTGCGGTTAGTGTGCAGTGCAGGTCCACTCTCCCCTTGCCAAATGGAGTGGGAAAGCTTTTCGCTAAGATAGAGACGACTAGAGAAGCAGAAGCGCGGCTCCGGAGCTATCCGGAGGAAAGTGCCGCTTCCCGGCGTCTTTCGGCTTGAAGCGGCGCTCCGGAGCGCTGCGCTGCCGCTCTACTGAGCTGTGCGCGAATTAGCCGCTTCTTCGCCTCTGAGAGGCAGAGATGGCGGTTGCTTGGAAGAGGCGAAGAACGAAGCCGCAAAGAAGCGGGCTTGGGTGCGAAGCCTTCCGACTGCTGGAGGACGGTGGCTGCCGCTCTCCTGCCTGTTGAATTCACTCTCGGCAAGCGAATGGAAAGCGTTCCAGGACAACTTGCCTGGGTTTTCACTTGGTCCTGATGCGTCCCACCTTGGCAAGTCTTGCTCGTCGCCAGAGGCTCCGAGATGCACAGAAGACGGTGGCAGCTGCTGAAAAGAAGGGCAGCGGTGAGTTTGTCGACGAGCAAGAACATAGGCAGCTGCCTGTGCTTGGGAAGGAGCAGCTGCCTGGTTTTGGCAATTGCCTTCACAGCGCCCAGAAGCCCGGTGCTCTGCTGCTTTGTTTTTCGCAGTCAGTCAATTGCACACTAGTGAAGCTGAGCCAGGCTCTTCAGCTTTGCTGCTTTTGAGCATCTGTGCTCCACTTATGCTCTGTGACATCTCTGGAGGTTGTTTGCCTCGGCCAGGCTGGCAAGTGCCCGCTAGTACCTAGAGCTGGGCAGGAGAGGGCAGAGAGCACTTCCATCTGACAGCAGGTTGCAGATTGCCTCGGAAAGAGCCGTGTCCTTGGAATGTGCAGCAAATCCTCTTTCTTTGCAAACCGCGGTTAGTGTGCAGTGCAGGTCCACTCTCCCCTTGCCAAATGGAGTGGGAAAGCTTTTCGCTAAGATAGAGACGACTAGAGAAGCAGAAGCGCGGCTCCGGAGCTATCCGGAGGAAAGTGCCGCTTCCCGGCGTCTTTCGGCTTGAAGCGGTGCTCCGGAGCGCTGCGCTGCCGCTCTACTGAGCTGTGCGCGAATTAGCCGCTTCTTCGCCTCTGAGAGGCAGAGATGGCGGTTGCTTGGAAGAGGCGAAGAACGAAGCCGCAAAGAAGCGGGCTTGTGTGCGAAGCCTTCCGACTGCTGGAGGACGGTGGCTGCCGCTCTCCTGCCTGTTGAATTCACTCTCGGCAAGCGAATGGAAAGCGTTCCAGGACAACTTGCCTGGGTTTTGACTTGGTCCTGATGCGTCCCACCTTGGCAAGTCTTGCTCGTCGCCAGAGGCTCCGAGATGCACAGAAGACGGTGGCAGCTGCTGAAAAGAAGGGCAGCGGTGAGTTTGTCGACGAGCAAGAACATAGGCAGCTGCCTGTGCTTGGGAAGGAGCAGCTGCCTGGTTTTGGCAATTGCCTTCACAGCGCCCAGAAGCCCGGTGCTCTGCTGCTTTGTTTTTCGCAGTCAGTCAATTGCACACTAGTGAAGCTGAGCCAGGCTCTTCAGCTTTGCTGCTTTTGAGCATCTGTGCTCCACTTATGCTCTGTGACATCTCTCGAGGTTGTTTGCCTCGCCCAGGCTGGCAAGTGCCCGCTAGTACCTAGAGCTGGGCAGGAGAGGGCAGAGAGCACTTCCATCTGACAGCAGGTTGCAGATTGCCTCGGAAAGAGCCGTGTCCTTGGAATGTGCAGCAAATCCTCTTTCTTTGCAAACCACGGTTAGTGTGCAGTGCAGGTCCACTCTCCCCTTGCCAAATGGAGTGGGAAAGCTTTTCGCTAAGATAGAGACGACTAGAGAAGCAGAAGCGCGGCTCCGGAGCTATCCGGAGGAAAGTGCCGCTTCCCGGCGTCTTTCGGCTTGAAGCGGCGCTCCGGAGCGCTGCGCTGCCGCTCTACTGAGCTGTGCGCGAATTAGCCGCTTCTTCGCCTCTGAGAGGCAGAGATGGCGGTTGCTTGGAAGAGGCGAAGAACGAAGCCGCAAAGAAGCGGGCTTGTGTGCGAAGCCTTCCGACTGCTGGAGGACGGTGGCTGCCGCTCTCCTGCCTGTTGAATTCACTCTCGGCAAGCGAATGGAAAGCGTTCCAGGACAACTTGCCTGGGTTTTGACTTGGTCCTGATGCGTCCCACCTTGGCAAGTCTTGCTCGTCGCCAGAGGCTCCGAGATGCACAGAAGACGGTGGCAGCTGCTGAAAAGAAGGGCAGCGGTGAGTTTGTCGACGAGCAAGAACATAGGCAGCTGCCTGTGCTTGGGAAGGAGCAGCTGCCTGGTTTTGGCAATTGCCTTCACAGCGCCCAGAAGCCCGGTGCTCTGCTGCTTTGTTTTTCGCAGTCAGTCAATTGCACACTAGTGAAGCTGAGCCAGGCTCTTCAGCTTTGCTGCTTTTGAGCATCTGTGCTCCACTTATGCTCTGTGACATCTCTGGAGGTTGTTTGCCTCGGCCAGGCTGGCAAGTGCCCGCTAGTACCTAGAGCTGGGCAGGAGAGGGCAGAGAGCACTTCCATCTGACAGCAGGTTGCAGATTGCCTCGGAAAGAGCCGTGTCCTTGGAATGTGCAGCAAATCCTCTTTCTTTGCAAACCGCGGTTAGTGTGCAGTGCAGGTCCACTCTCCCCTTGCCAAATGGAGTGGGAAAGCTTTTCGCTAAGATAGAGACGACTAGAGAAGCAGAAGCGCGGCTCCGGAGCTATCCAGAGGAAAGTGCCACTTCCCGGCGTCTTTCGGCTTGAAGCGGCGCTCCGGAGCGCTGCGCTGCCGCTCTACTGAGCTGTGCGCGAATTAGCCGCTTCTTCGCCTCTGAGAGGCAGAGATGGCGGTTGCTTGGAAGAGGCGAAGAACGAAGCCGCAAAGAAGCGGGCTTGTGTGCGAAGCCTTCCGACTGCTGGAGGACGGTGGCTGCCGCTCTCCTGCCTCTTGAATTCACTCTCGGCAAGCGAATGGAAAGCGTTCCAGGACAACTTGCCTGGGTTTTGACTTGGTCCTGATGCCTCCCACCTTGGCAAGTCTTGCTCGTCGCCAGAGGCTCCGAGATGCACAGAAGACGGTGGCAGCTGCTGAAAAGAAGGGCAGCGGTGAGTTTGTCGACGAGCAAGAACATAGGCAGCTGCCTGTGCTTGGGAAGGAGCAGCTGCCTGGTTTTGGCAATTGCCTTCACAGCGCCCAGAAGCCCGGTGCTCTGCTGCTTTGTTTTTCGCAGTCAGTCAATTGCACACTAGTGAAGCTGAGCCAGGCTCTTCAGCTTTGCTGCTTTTGAGCATCTGTGCTCCACTTATGCTCTGTGACATCTCTGGAGGTTGTTTGCCTCGGCCAGGCTGGCAAGTGCCCGCTAGTACCTAGAGCTGGGCAGGAGAGGGCAGAGAGCACTTCCATCTGACAGCAGGTTGCAGATTGCCTCGGAAAGAGCCGTGTCCTTGGAATGTGCAGCAAATCCTCTTTCTTTGCAAACCGCGGTTAGTGTGCAGTGCAGGTCCACTCTCCCCTTGCCAAATGGAGTGGGAAAGCTTTTCGCTAAGATAGAGACGACTAGAGAAGCAGAAGCGCGGCTCCGGAGCTATCCGGAGGAAAGTGCCGCTTCCCGGCGTCTTTCGGCTTGAAGCGGCGCTCCGGAGCGCTGCGCTGCCGCTCTACTGAGCTGTGCGCGAATTAGCCGCTTCTTCGCCTCTGAGAGGCAGAGATGGCGGTTGCTTGGAAGAGGCGAAGAACGAAGCCGCAAAGAAGCGGGCTTGTGTGCGAAGCCTTCCGACTGCTGGAGGACGGTGGCTGCCGCTCTCCTGCCTGTTGAATTCACTCTCGGCAAGCGAATGGAAAGCGTTCCAGGACAACTTGCCTGGGTTTTCACTTGGTCCTGATGCGTCCCACCTTGGCAAGTCTTGCTCGTCGCCAGAGGCTCCGAGATGCACAGAAGACGGTGGCAGCTGCTGAAAAGAAGGGCAGCGGTGAGTTTGTCGACGAGCAAGAACATAGGCAGCTGCCTGTGCTTGGGAAGGAGCAGCTGCCTGGTTTTGGCAATTGCCTTCACAGCGCCCAGAAGCCCGGTGCTCTGCTGCTTTGTTTTTCGCAGTCAGTCAATTGCACACTAGTGAAGCTGAGCCAGGCTCTTCAGCTTTGCTGCTTTTGAGCATCTGTGCTCCACTTATGCTCTGTGACATCTCTCGAGGTTGTTTGCCTCGCCCAGGCTGGCAAGTGCCCGCTAGTACCTAGAGCTGGGCAGGAGAGGGCAGAGAGCACTTCCATCTGACAGCAGGTTGCAGATTGCCTCGGAAAGAGCCGTGTCCTTGGAATGTGCAGCAAATCCTCTTTCTTTGCAAACCGCGGTTAGTGTGCAGTGCAGGTCCACTCTCCCCTTGCCAAATGGAGTGGGAAAGCTTTTCGCTAAGATAGAGACGACTAGAGAAGCAGAAGCGCGGCTCCGGAGCTATCCGGAGGAAAGTGCCGCTTCCCGGCGTCTTTCGGCTTGAAGCGGCGCTCCGGAGCGCTGCGCTGCCGCTCTACTGAGCTGTGCGCGAATTAGCCGCTTCTTCGCCTCTGAGAGGCAGAGATGGCGGTTGCTTGGAAGAGGCGAAGAACGAAGCCGCAAAGAAGCGGGCTTGTGTGCGAAGCCTTCCGACTGCTGGAGGACGGTGGCTGCCGCTCTCCTGCCTGTTGAATTCACTCTCGGCAAGCGAATGGAAAGCGTTCCAGGACAACTTGCCTGGGTTTTGACTTGGTCCTGATGCGTCCCACCTTGGCAAGTCTTGCTCGTCGCCAGAGGCTCCGAGATGCACAGAAGACGGTGGCAGCTGCTGAAAAGAAGGGCAGCGGTGAGTTTGTCGACGAGCAAGAACATAGGCAGCTGCCTGTGCTTGGGAAGGAGCAGCTGCCTGGTTTTGGCAATTGCCTTCACAGCGCCCAGAAGCCCGGTGCTCTGCTGCTTTGTTTTTCGCAGTCAGTCAATTGCACACTAGTGAAGCTGAGCCAGGCTCTTCAGCTTTGCTGCTTTTGAGCATCTGTGCTCCACTTATGCTCTGTGACATCTCTCGAGGTTGTTTGCCTCGGCCAGGCTGGCAAGTGCCCGCTAGTACCTAGAGCTGGGCAGGAGAGGGCAGAGAGCACTTCCATCTGACAGCAGGTTGCAGATTGCCTCGGAAAGAGCCGTGTCCTTGGAATGTGCAGCAAATCCTCTTTCTTTGCAAACCGCGGTTAGTGTGCAGTGCAGGTCCACTCTCCCCTTGCCAAATGGAGTGGGAAAGCTTTTCGCTAAGATAGAGACGACTAGAGAAGCAGAAGCGCGGCTCCGGAGCTATCCAGAGGAAAGTGCCACTTCCCGGCGTCTTTCGGCTTGAAGCGGCGCTCCGGAGCGCTGCGCTGCCGCTCTACTGAGCTGTGCGCGAATTAGCCGCTTCTTCGCCTCTGAGAGGCAGAGATGGCGGTTGCTTGGAAGAGGCGAAGAACGAAGCCGCAAAGAAGCGGGCTTGTGTGCGAAGCCTTCTGACTGCTGGAGGACGGTGGCTGCCGCTCTCCTGCCTCTTGAATTCACTCTCGGCAAGCGAATGGAAAGCGTTCCAGGACAACTTGCCTGGGTTTTGACTTGGTCCTGATGCCTCCCACCTTGGCAAGTCTTGCTCGTCGCCAGAGGCTCCGAGATGCACAGAAGACGGTGGCAGCTGCTGAAAAGAAGGGCAGCGGTGAGTTTGTCGACGAGCAAGAACATAGGCAGCTGCCTGTGCTTGGGAAGGAGCAGCTGCCTGGTTTTGGCAATTGCCTTCACAGCGCCCAGAAGCCCGGTGCTCTGCTGCTTTGTTTTTCGCAGTCAGTCAATTGCACACTAGTGAAGCTGAGCCAGGCTCTTCAGCTTTGCTGCTTTTGAGCATCTGTGCTCCACTTATGCTCTGTGACATCTCTCGAGGTTGTTTGCCTCGCCCAGGCTGGCAAGTGCCCGCTAGTACCTAGAGCTGGGCAGGAGAGGGCAGAGAGCACTTCCATCAGACAGCAGGTTGCAGATTGCCTCGGAAAGAGCCGTGTCCTTGGAATGTGCAGCAAATCCTCTTTCTTTGCAAACCGCGGTTAGTGTGCAGTGCAGGTACACTCTCCCCTTGCCAAATGGAGTGGGAAAGCTTTTCGCTAAGATAGAGACGACTAGAGAAGCAGAAGCGCGGCTCCGGAGCTATCCGGAGGAAAGTGCCGCTTCCCGGCGTCTTTCGGCTTGAAGCGGCGCTTCGGAGCGCTGCGCTGCCGCTCTACTGAGCTGTGCGCGAATTAGCCGCTTCTTCGCCTCCGAGAAGCAGAGATCGCGGTTGCTTGGAAGAGGCGAAGAACAAGGCCGCAAAGAAGCGGGCTTGTGTGAGAAGCCTTCCGACTGCTGGAGGACGGTGGCTGCTGCTCTCCTGCCTCTTGAATTCACTCTCGGCAAGCGAATGGAAAGCGTTCCAGGACAACTTGCCTGGGTTTTGACTTGGTCCTGATGCCTCCCACCTTGGCAAGTCTTGCTCGTCGCCAGAGGCTCCGAGATGCACAGAAGACGGTGGCAGCTGCTGAAAAGAAGGGCAGCGGTGAGTTTGTCGACAAGCAAGAACATAGGCAGCTGACTGTGCTTGGGAAGGAGCAGCTGCCTGGTTTTGGCAATTGCCTTCACAGCGCCCAGAAGCCCGGTGCTCTGCTGCTTTGTTTTTCGCAGTCAGTCAATTGCACACTAGTGAAGCTGAGCCAGGCTCTTCAGCTTTGCTGCTTTTGAGCATCTGTGCTCCACTTATGCTCTGTGACATCTCTCGAGGTTGTTTGCCTCGGCCAGGCTGGAAAGTGCCCGCTAGTACCTAGAGCTGGGCAGGAGAAGGCAGAGAGCACTTCCATCTGACAGCAGGTTGCAGATTGCCTCGGAAAGAGCCGTGTCCTTGGAATGTGCAGCAAATCCTCTTTCTTTGCAAACCGCGGTTAGTGTGCAGTGCAGGTACGCTCTCCCCTTGCCAAATGGAGTGGGAAAGCTTTTCGCTAAGCTAGAGATGACTAGAGAAGCAGAAGCGCGGCTCCGGAGCTATCCGGAGGAAAGTGCCGCTTCCCGGCGTCTTTCGGCTTGAAGCGGCGCTCCGGAGCGCTGCGCTGCCGCTCTACTGAGCTGTGCGCGAATTAGCCGCTTCTTCGCCTCCGAGAAGCAGAGATCGCGGTTGCTTGGAAGAGGCGAAGAACGAAGCCGCAAAGAAGCGGGCTTGTGTGCCAAGCCTTCCGACTGCTGGAGGACGGTGGCTGCTGCTCTCCTGCCTCTTGAATTCACTCTCGGCAAGCGAATGGAAAGCGTTCCAGGACAACTTGCCTGGGTTTTGACTTGGTCCTGATGCCTCCCACCTTGGCAAGTCTTGCTCGTCGCCAGAGGCTCCGAGATGCACAGAAGACGGTGGCAGCTGCTGAAAAGAAGGGCAGCGGTGAGTTTGTCGACAAGCAAGAACATAGGCAGCTGACTGTGCTTGGGAAAGGAGCAGCTGCCTGGTTTGGCAATTGCCTTCACAGCGCCCAGAAGCCCGGTGCTCTGCTGCTTTGTTTTTCGCAGTCAGTCAATTGCACACTAGTGAAGCTGAGCCAGGCTCTTCAGCTTTGCTGCTTTTGAGCATCTGTGCTCCACTTATGCTCTGTGACATCTCTCGAGGTTGTTTGCCTCGGCCAGGCTGGAAAGTGCCCGCTAGTACCTAGAGCTGGGCAGGAGAAGGCAGAGAGCACTTCCATCTGACAGCAGGTTGCAGATTGCCTCGGAAAGAGCCGTGTCCTTGGAATGTGCAGCAAATCCTCTTTCTTTGCAAACCGCGGTTAGTGTGCAGTGCAGGTACGCTCTCCCCTTGCCAAATGGAGTGGGAAAGCTTTTCGCTAAGCTAGAGATGACTAGAGAAGCAGAAGCGCGGCTCCGGAGCTATCCGGAGGAAAGTGCCGCTTCCCGGCGTCTTTCGGCTTGAAGCGGCGCTCCGGAGCGCTGCGCTGCCGCTCTACTGAGCTGTGCGCGAATTAGCCGCTTCTTCGCCTCCGAGAAGCAGAGATCGCGGTTGCTTGGAAGAGGCGAAGAACGAAGCCGCAAAGAAGCGGGCTTGTGTGCCAAGCCTTCCGACTGCTGGAGGACGGTGGCTGCCGCTCTCCTGCCTCTTGAATTCACTCTCGCCAAGCGAATGGAAAGCGTTCCAGGACAACTTGCCTGGGTTTTGACTTGGTCCTGATGCCTCCCACCTTGGCAAGTCTTGCTCGTCGCCAGAGGCTCCGAGATGCACAGAAGACGGTGGCAGCTGCTGAAAAGAAGGGCAGCGGTGAGTTTGTCGACAAGCAAGAACATAGGCAGCTGCCCGTGCTTGGGAAGGAGCAGCTGCCTGGTTTTGGCAATTGCCTTCACAGCGCCCAGAAGCCCGGTGCTCTGCTGCTTTCTTTTTCGCAGTCAGTCAATTGCACACTAGAGAAGCTGATCCAGGCTCTTCAGCTTTGCTGCTTTTGAGCATCTGTGCTCCACTTATGCTCTGTGACATCTCTCGAGGTTGTTTGCCTCGGCCAGGCTGGAAAGTGCCCGCTAGTACCTAGAGCTGGGCAGGAGAGGGCAGAGAGCACTTCCATCTGACAGCAGGTTGCAGATTGCCTCGGAAAGAGCCGTGTCCTTGGAATGTGCAGCAAATCCTCTTTCTTTGCAAACCGCGGTTAGTGTGCAGTGCAGGTACGCTCTCCCCTTGCCAACTGGAGTGGGAAAGCTTTTCGCTAAGCTAGAGATGACTAGAGAAGCAGAAGCGCGGCTCCGGAGCTATCCGGAGGAAAGTGCCGCTTCCCGGCGTCTTTCGGCTTGAAGCGGCGCTCCGGAGCGCTGCGCTGCCGCTCTACTGAGCTGTGCGCGAATTAGCCGCTTCTTCGCCTCCGAGAAGCAGAGATCGCGGTTGCTTGGAAGAGGCGAAAAACGAAGACGCAAAGAAGCGGGCTTGTGTGAGAAGCCTTCAGACTGCTGGAGGACGGTGGCTGCCGCTCTCCTGCCTCTTGAATTCACTCTCGCCAAGCGAATGGAAAGCGTTCCAGGACAACTTGCCTGGGTTTTGACTTGGTCCTGATGCCTCCCACCTTGGCAAGTCTTGCTCGTCGCCAGAGGCTCCGAGATGCACAGAAGACGGTGGCAGCTGCTGAAAAGAAGGGCAGCGGTGAGTTTGTCGACAAGCAAGAACATAGGCAGCTGCCCGTGCTTGGGAAGGAGCAGCTGCCTGGTTTTGGCAATTGCCTTCACAGCGCCCAGAAGCCCGGTGCTCTGCTGCTTTGTTTTTCGCAGTCAGTCAATTGCACACTAGTGAAGCTGAGCCAGGCTCTTCAGCTTTGCTGCTTTTGAGCATCTGTGCTCCACTTATGCTCTGTGACATCTCTGGAGGTTGTTTGCCTCGGCCAGGCTGGAAAGTGCCCGCTAGTAGCTAGAGCTGGGCAGGAGAGGGCAGAGAGCACTTCCATCTGACAGCAGGTTGCAGATTGCCTCGGAAAGAGCCGTGTCCTTGGAATGTGCAGCAAATCCTCTTTCTTTGCAAACCGCGGTTAGTGTGCAGTGCAGGTACGCTCTCCCCTTGCCAAATGGAGTGGGAAAGCTTTTCGCTAAGCTAGAGATGACTAGAGAAGCAGAAGCGCGGCTCCGGAGCTATCCGGAGGAAAGTGCCGCTTCCCGGCGTCTTTCGGCTTGAAGCGGCGCTCCGGAGCGCTGCGCTGCCGCTCTACTGAGCTGTGCGCGAATTAGCCGCTTCTTCGCCTCCGAGAAGCAGAGATCGCGGTTGCTTGGAAGAGGCGAAGAACGAAGCCGCAAAGAAGCGGGCTTGTGTGCCAAGCCTTCAGACTGCTGGAGGACGGTGGCTGCCGCTCTCCTGCCTGTTGAATTCACTCTCGGCAAGCGAATGGAAAGCGTTCCAGGACAACTTGCCTGGGTTTTGACTTGGTCCTGATGCCTCCCACCTTGGCAAGTCTTGCTCGTCGCCAGAGGCTCCGAGATGCACAGAAGACGGTGGCAGCTGCTGAAAAGAAGGGCAGCGGTGAGTTTGTCGACAAGCAAGAACATAGGCAGCTGCCTGTGCTTGGGAAGGAGCAGCTGCCTGGTTTTGGCAATTGCCTTCACAGCGCCCAGAAGCCCGGTGCTCTGCTGCTTTGTTTTTCGCAGTCAGTCAATTGCACACTAGTGAAGCTGAGCCAGGCTCTTCAGCTTTGCTGCTTTTGAGCATCTGTGCTCCACTTATGCTCTGTGACATCTCTGGAGGTTGTTTGCCTCGGCCAGGCTGGAAAGTGCCCGCTAGTACCTAGAGCTGGGCAGGAGAGGGCAGAGAGCACTTCCATCTGACAGCAGGTTGCAGATTGCCTCGGAAAGAGCCGTGTCCTTGGAATGTGCAGCAAATTCTCTTTCTTTGCAAACCGCGGTTAGTGTGCAGTGCAGGTACGCTCTCCCCTTGCCAACTGGAGTGGGAAAGCTTTTCGCTAAGCTAGAGATGACTAGAGAAGCAGAAGCGCGGCTCCGGAGCTATCCGGAGGAAAGTGCCGCTTCCCGGCGTCTTTCGGCTTGAAGCGGCGCTCCGGAGCGCTGCGCTGCCGCTCTACTGAGCTGTGCGCGAATTAGCCGCTTCTTCGCCTCCGAGAAGCAGAGATCGCGGTTGCTTGGAAGAGGCGAAGAACGAAGCCGCAAAGAAGCGGGCTTGTGTGCCAAGCCTTCCGACTGCTGGAGGACGGTGGCTGCCGCTCTCCTGCCTCTTGAATTCACTCTCGGCAAGCGAATGGAAAGCGTTCCAGGACAACTTGCCTGGGTTTTGACTTGGTCCTGATGCCTCCCACCTTGGCAAGTCTTGCTCGTCGCCAGAGGCTCCGAGATGCACAGAAGACGGTGGCAGCTGCTGAAAAGAAGGGCAGCAGTGAGTTTGTCGACAAGCAAGAAGATAGGCAGCTGCCTGTGCTTGGGAAGGAGCAGCTGCCTGGTTTTGGCAATTGCCTTCACAGCGCCCAGAAGCCCGGTGCTCTGCTGCTTTGTTTTTCGCAGTCAGTCAATTGCACACTAGTGAAGCTGAGCCAGGCTCTTCAGCTTTGCTGCTTTTGAGCATCTGTGCTCCACTTATGCTCTGTGACATCTCTGGAGGTTGTTTGCCTCGGCCAGGCTGGAAAGTGCCCGCTAGTAGCTAGAGCTGGGCAGGAGAGGGCAGAGAGCACTTCCATCTGACAGCAGGTTGCAGATTGCCTCGGAAAGAGCCGTGTCCTTGGAATGTGCAGCAAATCCTCTTTCTTTGCAAACCGCGGTTAGTGTGCAGTGCAGGTACGCTCTCCCCTTGCCAAATGGAGTGGGAAAGCTTTTCGCTAAGCTAGAGATGACTAGAGAAGCAGAAGCGCGGCTCCGGAGCTATCCGGAGGAAAGTGCCGCTTCCCGGCGTCTTTCGGCTTGAAGCGGCGCTCCGGAGCGCTGCGCTGCCGCTCTACTGAGCTGTGCGCGAATTAGCCGCTTCTTCGCCTCCGAGAAGCAGAGATCGCGGTTGCTTGGAAGAGGCGAAGAACGAAGACGCAAAGAAGCGGGCTTGTGTGAGAAGCCTTCAGACTGCTGGAGGACGGTGGCTGCCGCTCTCCTGCCTCTTGAATTCACTCTCGGCAAGCGAATGGAAAGCGTTCCAGGACAACTTGCCTGGGTTTTGACTTGGTCCTGATGCGTCCCACCTTGGCAAGTCTTGCTCGTCGCCAGAGGCTCCGAGATGCACAGAAGACGGTGGCAGCTGCTGAAAAGAAGGGCAGCGGTGAGTTTGTCGACAAGCAAGAACATAGGCAGCTGCCTGTGCTTGGGAAGGAGCAGCTGCCTGGTTTTGGCAATTGCCTTCACAGCGCCCAGAAGCCCGGTGCTCTGCTGCTTTGTTTTTCGCAGTCAGTCAATTGCACACTAGTGAAGCTGAGCCAGGCTCTTCAGCTTTGCTGCTTTTGAGCATCTGTGCTCCACTTATGGTCTGTGACATCTCTGGAGGTTGTTTGCCTCGCCCAGGCTGGAAAGTGCCCGCTAGTACCTAGAGCTGGGCAGGAGAGGGCAGAGAGCACTTCCATCTGACAGCAGGTTGCAGATTGCCTCGGAAAGAGCCGTGTCCTTGGAATGTGCAGCAAATTCTCTTTCTTTGCAAACCGCGGTTAGTGTGCAGTGCAGGTACGCTCTCCCCTTGCCAAATGGAGTGGGAAAGCTTTTCGCTAAGCTAGAGATGACTAGAGAAGCAGAAGCGCGGCTCCGGAGCTATCCGGAGGAAAGTGCCGCTTCCCGGCGTCTTTCGGCTTGAAGCGGCGCTCCGGAGCGCTGCGCTGCCGCTCTACTGAGCTGTGCGCGAATTAGCTGCTTCTTCGCCTCCGAGAAGCAGAGATCGCGGTTGCTTGGAAGAGGCGAAGAACGAAGCCGCAAAGAAGCGGGCTTGTGTGCCAAGCCTTCCGACTGCTGGAGGACGGTGGCTGCCGCTCTCCTGCCTCTTGAATTCACTCTCGGCAAGCGAATGGAAAGCGTTCCAGGACAACTTGCCTGGGTTTTGACTTGGTCCTGATGCGTCCCACCTTGGCAAGTCTTGCTCGTCGCCAGAGGCTCCGAGATGCACAGAAGACGGTGGCAGCTGCTGAAAAGAAGGGCAGCGGTGAGTTTGTCGAGAAGCAAGAACATAGGCAGCTGCCTGTGCTTGGGAAGGAGCAGCTGCCTGGTTTTGGCAATTGCCTTCACAGCGCCCAGAAGCCCGGTGCTCTGCTGCTTTGTTTTTCGCAGTCAGTCAATTGCACACTAGTGAAGCTGAGCCAGGCTCTTCAGCTTTGCTGCTTTTGAGCATCTGTGCTCCACTTAGGCTCTGTGACATCTCTGGAGGTTGTTTGCCTCGCCCAGGCTGGAAAGTGCCCGCTAGTACCTAGAGCTGGGCAGGAGAGGGCAGAGAGCACTTCCATCTGACAGCAGGTTGCAGATTGCCTCGGAAAGAGCCGTGTCCTTGGAATGTGCAGCAAATCCTCTTTCTTTGCAAACCGCGGTTAGTGTGCAGTGCAGGTACGCTCTCCCCTTGCCAAATGGAGTGGGAAAGCTTTTCGCTAAGCTAGAGATGACTAGAGAAGCAGAAGCGCGGCTCCGGAGCTATCCGGAGGAAAGTGCCGCTTCCCGGCGTCTTTCGGCTTGAAGCGGCGCTCCGGAGCGCTGCGCTGCCGCTCTACTGAGCTGTGCGCGAATTAGCCGCTTCTTCGCCTCCGAGAAGCAGAGATCGCGGTTGCTTGGAAGAGGCGAAGAACGAAGCCGCAAAGAAGCGGGCTTGTGTGCCAAGCCTTCCGACTGCTGGAGGACGGTGGCTGCCGCTCTCCTGCCTCTTGAATTCACTCTCGGCAAGCGAATGGAAAGCGTTCCAGGACAACTTGCCTGGGTTTTGACTTGGTCCTGATGCCTCCCACCTTGGCAAGTCTTGCTCGTCGCCAGAGGCTCCGAGATGCACAGAAGACGGTGGCAGCTGCTGAAAAGAAGGGCAGCGGTGAGTTTGTCGACAAGCAAGAACATAGGCAGCTGCCTGTGCTTGGGAAGGAGCAGCTGCCTGGTTTTGGCAATTGCCTTCACAGCGTCCAGAAGCCCGGTGCTCTGCTGCTTTGTTTTTCGCAGTCAGTCAATTGCACACTAGTGAAGTTGAGCCAGGCTCTTCAGCTTTGCTGCTTTTGAGCATCTGTGCTCCACTTATGCTCTGTGACATCTCTGGAGGTTGTTTGCCTCGGCCAGGCTGGAAAGTGCCCGCTAGTACCTAGAGCTGGGCAGGAGAGGGCAGAGAGCACTTCCATCTGACAGCAGGTTGCAGATTGCCTCGGAAAGAGCCGTGTCCTTGGAATGTGCAGCAAATCCTCTTTCTTTGCAAACCGCGGTTAGTGTGCAGTGCAGGTACGCTCTCCCCTTGCCAACTGGAGTGGGAAAGCTTTTCGCTAAGCTAGAGATGACTAGAGAAGCAGAAGCGCGGCTCCGGAGCTATCCGGAGGAAAGTGCCGCTTCCCGGCGTCTTTCGGCTTGAAGCGGCGCTCCGGAGCGCTGCGCTGCCGCTCTACTGAGCTGTGCGCGAATTAGCCGCTTCTTCGCCTCCGAGAAGCAGAGATCGCGGTTGCTTGGAAGAGGCGAAGAACGAAGCCGCAAAGAAGCGGGCTTGTGTGCCAAGCCTTCCGACTGCTGGAGGACGGTGGCTGCCGCTCTCCTGCCTCTTGAATTCACTCTCGGCAAGCGAATGGAAAGCGTTCCAGGACAACTTGCCTGGGTTTTGACTTGGTCCTGATGCGTCCCACCTTGGCAAGTCTTGCTCGTCGCCAGAGGCTCCGAGATGCACAGAAGACGGTGGCAGCTGCTGAAAAGAAGGGCAGCGGTGAGTTTGTCGACAAGCAAGAACATAGGCAGCTGCCTGTGCTTGGGAAGGAGCAGCTGCCTGGTTTTGGCAATTGCCTTCACAGCGCCCAGAAGCCCGGTGCTCTGCTGCTTTGTTTTTCGCAGTCAGTCAATTGCACACTAGTGAAGCTGAGCCAGGCTCTTCAGCTTTGCTGCTTTTGAGCATCTGTGCTCCACTTATGCTCTGTGACATCTCTGGAGGTTGTTTGCCTCGCCCAGGCTGGAAAGTGCCCGCTAGTACCTAGAGCTGGGCAGGAGAGGGCAGAGAGCACTTCCATCTGACAGCAGGTTGCAGATTGCCTCGGAAAGAGCCGTGTCCTTGGAATGTGCAGCAAATCCTCTTTCTTTGCAAACCGCGGTTAGTGTGCAGTGCAGGTACGCTCTCCCCTTGCCAAATGGAGTGGGAAAGCTTTTCGCTAAGCTAGAGATGACTAGAGAAGCAGAAGCGCGGCTCCGGAGCTATCCGGAGGAAAGTGCCGCTTCCCGGCGTCTTTCGGCTTGAAGCGGCGCTCCGGAGCGCTGCGCTGCCGCTCTACTGAGCTGTGCGCGAATTAGCCGCTTCTTCGCCTCCGAGAAGCAGAGATCGCGGTTGCTTGGAAGAGGCGAAGAACGAAGCCGCAAAGAAGCGGGCTTGTGTGCCAAGCCTTCCGACTGCTGGAGGACGGTGGCTGCCGCTCTCCTGCCTCTTGAATTCACTCTCGCCAAGCGAATGGAAAGCGTTCCAGGACAACTTGCCTGGGTTTTGACTTGGTCCTGATGCCTCCCACCTTGGCAAGTCTTGCTCGTCGCCAGAGGCTCCGAGATGCACAGAAGACGGTGGCAGCTGCTGAAAAGAAGGGCAGCGGTGAGTTTGTCGACAAGCAAGAACATAGGCAGCTGCCTGTGCTTGGGAAGGAGCAGCTGCCTGGTTTTGGCAATTGCCTTCACAGCGCCCAGAAGCCCGGTGCTCTGCTGCTTTGTTTTTCGCAGTCAGTCAATTGTACACTAGTGAAGCTGAGCCAGGCTCTTCAGCTTTGCTGCTTTTGAGCATCTGTGCTCCACTTATGCTCTGTGACATCTCTCGAGGTTGTTTGCCTCGGCCAGGCTGGAAAGTGCCCGCTAGTACCTAGAGCTGGGCAGGAGAGGGCAGAGAGCACTTCCATCTGACAGCAGGTTGCAGATTGCCTCGGAAAGAGCCGTGTCCTTGGAATGTGCAGCAAATCCTCTTTCTTTGCAAACCGCGGTTAGTGTGCAGTGCAGGTACGCTCTCCCCTTGCCAAATGGAGTGGGAAAGCTTTTCGCTAAGCTAGAGATGACTAGAGAAGCAGAAGCGCGGCTCCGGAGCTATCCGGAGGAAAGTGCCGCTTCCCGGCGTCTTTCGGCTTGAAGCGGCGCTCCGGAGCGCTGCGCTGCCGCTCTACTGAGCTGTGCGCGAATTAGCCGCTTCTTCGCCTCCGAGAAGCAGAGATCGCGGTTGCTTGGAAGAGGCGAAGAACGAAGCCGCAAAGAAGCGGGCTTGTGTGCCAAGCCTTCCGACTGCTGGAGGACGGTGGCTGCCGCTCTCCTGCCTCTTGAATTCACTCTCGGCAAGCGAATGGAAAGCGTTCCAGGACAACTTGCCTGGGTTTTGACTTGGTCCTGATGCGTCCCACCTTGGCAAGTCTTGCTCGTCGCCAGAGGCTCCGAGATGCACAGAAGACGGTGGCAGCTGCTGAAAAGAAGGGCAGCGGTGAGTTTGTCGACAAGCAAGAGCATAGGCAGCTGCCCGTGCTTGGGAAGGAGCAGCTGCCTGGTTTTGGCAATTGCCTTCACAGCGCCCAGAAGCCCGGTGCTCTGCTGCTTTGTTTTTCGCAGTCAGTCAATTGCACACTAGTGAAGCTGAGCCAGGCTCTTCAGCTTTGCTGCTTTTGAGCATCTGTGCTCCACTTATGCTCTGTGACATCTCTGGAGGTTGTTTGCCTCGGCCAGGCTGGAAAGTGCCCGCTAGTAGCTAGAGCTGGGCAGGAGAGGGCAGAGAGCACTTCCATCTGACAGCAGGTTGCAGATTGCCTCGGAAAGAGCCGTGTCCTTGGAATGTGCAGCAAATCCTCTTTCTTTGCAAACCGCGGTTAGTGTGCAGTGCAGGTACGCTCTCCCCTTGCCAAATGGAGTGGGAAAGCTTTTCGCTAAGCTAGAGATGACTAGAGAAGCAGAAGCGCGGCTCCGGAGCTATCCGGAGGAAAGTGCCGCTTCCCGGCGTCTTTCGGCTTGAAGCGGCGCTTCGGAGCGCTGCGCTGCCGCTCTACTGAGCTGTGCGCGAATTAGCCGCTTCTTCGCCTCCGAGAAGCAGAGATCGCGGTTGCTTGGAAGAGGCGAAGAACAAGGCCGCAAAGAAGCGGGCTTGTGTGAGAAGCCTTCCGACTGCTGGAGGACGGTGGCTGCTGCTCTCCTGCCTCTTGAATTCACTCTCGGCAAGCGAATGGAAAGCGTTCCAGGACAACTTGCCTGGGTTTTGACTTGGTCCTGATGCCTCCCACCTTGGCAAGTCTTGCTCGTCGCCAGAGGCTCCGAGATGCACAGAAGACGGTGGCAGCTGCTGAAAAGAAGGGCAGCGGTGAGTTTGTCGACAAGCAAGAACATAGGCAGCTGACTGTGCTTGGGAAGGAGCAGCTGCCTGGTTTTGGCAATTGCCTTCACAGCGCCCAGAAGCCCGGTGCTCTGCTGCTTTGTTTTTCGCAGTCAGTCAATTGCACACTAGTGAAGCTGAGCCAGGCTCTTCAGCTTTGCTGCTTTTGAGCATCTGTGCTCCACTTATGCTCTGTGACATCTCTGGAGGTTGTTTGCCTCGGCCAGGCTGGAAAGTGCCCGCTAGTACCTAGAGCTGGGCAGGAGAGGGCAGAGAGCACTTCCATCTGACAGCAGGTTGCAGATTGCCTCGGAAAGAGCCGTGTCCTTGGAATGTGCAGCAAATCCTCTTTCTTTGCAAACCGCGGTTAGTGTGCAGTGCAGGTACGCTCTCCCCTTGCCAAATGGAGTGGGAAAGCTTTTCGCTAAGCTAGAGATGACTAGAGAAGCAGAAGCGCGGCTCCGGAGCTATCCGGAGGAAAGTGCCGCTTCCCGGCGTCTTTCGGCTTGAAGCGGCGCTCCGGAGCGCTCCGCTGCCGCTCTACTGAGCTGTGCGCGAATTAGCCGCTTCTTCGCCTCCGAGAAGCAGAGATCGCGGTTGCTTGGAAGAGGCGAAGAACGAAGCCGCAAAGAAGCGGGCTTGTGTGCCAAGCCTTCCGACTGCTGGAGGACGGTGGCTGCCGCTCTCCTGCCTCTTGAATTCACTCTCGGCAAGCGAATGGAAAGCGTTCCAGGACAACTTGCCTGGGTTTTGACTTGGTCCTGATGCCTCCCACCTTGGCAAGTCTTGCTCGTCGCCAGAGGCTCCGAGATGCACAGAAGACGGTGGCAGCTGCTGAAAAGAAGGGCAGCGGTGAGTTTGTCGACAAGCAAGAACATAGGCAGCTGCCCGTGCTTGGGAAGGAGCAGCTGCCTGGTTTTGGCAATTGCCTTCACAGCGCCCAGAAGCCCGGTGCTCTGCTGCTTTGTTTTTCGCAGTCAGTCAATTGCACACTAGTGAAGCTGAGCCAGGCTCTTCAGCTTTGCTGCTTTTGAGCATCTGTGCTCCACTTATGCTCTGTGACATCTCTGGAGGTTGTTTGCCTCGGCCAGGCTGGAAAGTGCCCGCTAGTACCTAGAGCTGGGCAGGAGAGGGCAGAGAGCACTTCCATCTGACAGCAGGTTGCAGATTGCCTCGGAAAGAGCCGTGTCCTTGGAATGTGCAGCAAATCCTCTTTCTTTGCAAACCGCGGTTAGTGTGCAGTGCAGGTACGCTCTCCCCTTGCCAAATGGAGTGGGAAAGCTTTTCGCTAAGATAGAGATGACTAGAGAAGCAGAAGCGCGGCTCCGGAGCTATCCGGAGGAAAGTGCCGCTTCCCGGCGTCTTTCGGCTTGAAGCGGCGCTCCGGAGCGCTGCGCTGCCGCTCTACTGAGCTGTGCGCGAATTAGCCGCTTCTTCGCCTCCGAGAAGCAGAGATCGCGGTTGCTTGGAAGAGGCGAAGAACGAAGCCGCAAAGAAGCGGGCTTGTGTGAGAAGCCTTCCGACTGCTGGAGGACGGTGGCTGCTGCTCTCCTGCCTGTTGAATTCACTCTCGGCAAGCGAATGGAAAACGTTCCAGGACAACTTGCCTGGGTTTTGACTTGGTCCTGATGCCTCCCACCTTGGCAAGTCTTGCTCGTCGCCAGAGGCTCCGAGATGCACAGAAGACGGTGGCAGCTGCTGAAAAGAAGGGCAGCGGTGAGTTTGTCGACAAGCAAGAACATAGGCAGCTGCCTGTGCTTGGGAAGGAGCAGCTGCCTGGTTTTGGCAATTGCCTTCACAGCGCCCAGAAGCCCGGTGCTCTGCTGCTTTGTTTTTCGCAGTCAGTCAATTGCACACTAGTGAAGCTGAGCCAGGCTCTTCAGCTTTGCTGCTTTTGAGCATCTGTGCTCCACTTAGGCTCTGTGACATCTCTGGAGGTTGTTTGCCTCGGCCAGGCTGGAAAGTGCCCGCTAGTACCTAGAGCTGGGCAGGAGAGGGCAGAGAGCACTTCCATCTGACAGCAGGTTGCAGATTGCCTCGGAAAGAGCCGTGTCCTTGGAATGTGCAGCAAATCCTCTTTCTTTGCAAACCGCGGTTAGTGTGCAGTGCAGGTACGCTCTCCCCTTGCCAAATGGAGTGGGAAAGCTTTTCGCTAAGCTAGAGATGACTAGAGAAGCAGAAGCGCGGCTCCGGAGCTATCCGGAGGAAAGTGCCGCTTCCCGGCGTCTTTCGGCTTGAAGCGGCGCTCCGGAGCGCTGCGCTGCCGCTCTACTGAGCTGTGCGCGAATTAGCCGCTTCTTCGCCTCCGAGAAGCAGAGATCGCGGTTGCTTGGAAGAGGCGAAGAACGAAGCCGCAAAGAAGCGGGCTTGTGTGCCAAGCCTTCCGACTGCTGGAGGACGGTGGCTGCCGCTCTCCTGCCTCTTGAATTCACTCTCGGCAAGCGAATGGAAAGCGTTCCAGGACAACTTGCCTGGGTTTTGACTTGGTCCTGATGCCTCCCACCTTGGCAAGTCTTGCTCGTCGCCAGAGGCTCCGAGATGCACAGAAGACGGTGGCAGCTGCTGAAAAGAAGGGCAGCGGTGAGTTTGTCGACAAGCAAGAACATAGGCAGCTGCCTGTGCTTGGGAAGGAGCAGCTGCCTGGTTTTGGCAATTGCCTTCACAGCGCCCAGAAGCCCGGTGCTCTGCTGCTTTGTTTTTCGCAGTCAGTCAATTGCACACTAGTGAAGCTGAGCCAGGCTCTTCAGCTTTGCTGCTTTTGAGCATCTGTGCTCCACTTAGGCTCTGTGACATCTCTGGAGGTTGTTTGCCTCGCCCAGGCTGGAAAGTGCCCGCTAGTACCTAGAGCTGGGCAGGAGAGGGCAGAGAGCACTTCCATCTGACAGCAGGTTGCAGATTGCCTCGGAAAGAGCCGTGTCCTTGGAATGTGCAGCAAATCCTCTTTCTTTGCAAACCGCGGTTAGTGTGCAGTGCAGGTACGCTCTCCCCTTGCCAAATGGAGTGGGAAAGCTTTTCGCTAAGCTAGAGATGACTAGAGAAGCAGAAGCGCGGCTCCGGAGCTATCCGGAGGAAAGTGCCGCTTCCCGGCGTCTTTCGGCTTGAAGCGGCGCTCCGGAGCGCTGCGCTGCCGCTCTACTGAGCTGTGCGCGAATTAGCCGCTTCTTCGCCTCCGAGAAGCAGAGATCGCGGTTGCTTGGAAGAGGCGAAGAACGAAGACGCAAAGAAGCGGGCTTGTGTGCCAAGCCTTCAGACTGCTGGAGGACGGTGGCTGCCGCTCTCCTGCCTCTTGAATTCACTCTCGGCAAGCGAATGGAAAGCGTTCCAGGACAACTTGCCTGGGTTTTGACTTGGTCCTGATGCGTCCCACCTTGGCAAGTCTTGCTCGTCGCCAGAGGCTCCGAGATGCACAGAAGACGGTGGCAGCTGCTGAAAAGAAGGGCAGCGGTGAGTTTGTCGAGAAGCAAGAACATAGGCAGCTGCCTGTGCTTGGGAAGGAGCAGCTGCCTGGTTTTGGCAATTGCCTTCACAGCGCCCAGAAGCCCGGTGCTCTGCTGCTTTGTTTTTCGCAGTCAGTCAATTGCACACTAGTGAAGCTGAGCCAGGCTCTTCAGCTTTGCTGCTTTTGAGCATCTGTGCTCCACTTATGCTCTGTGACATCTCTGGAGGTTGTTTGCCTCGGCCAGGCTGGAAAGTGCCCGCTAGTAGCTAGAGCTGGGCAGGAGAGGGCAGAGAGCACTTCCATCTGACAGCAGGTTGCAGATTGCCTCGGAAAGAGCCGTGTCCTTGGAATGTGCAGCAAATCCTCTTTCTTTGCAAACCGCGGTTAGTGTGCAGTGCAGGTACGCTCTCCCCTTGCCAACTGGAGTGGGAAAGCTTTTCGCTAAGCTAGAGATGACTAGAGAAGCAGAAGCGCGGCTCCGGAGCTATCCGGAGGAAAGTGCCGCTTCCCGGCGTCTTTCGGCTTGAAGCGGCGCTCCGGAGCGCTGCGCTGCCGCTCTACTGAGCTGTGCGCGAATTAGCCGCTTCTTCGCCTCCGAGAAGCAGAGATCGCGGTTGCTTGGAAGAGGCGAAGAACGAAGCCGCAAAGAAGCGGGCTTGTGTGCCAAGCCTTCCGACTGCTGGAGGACGGTGGCTGCCGCTCTCCTGCCTCTTGAATTCACTCTCGGCAAGCGAATGGAAAGCGTTCCAGGACAACTTGCCTGGGTTTTGACTTGGTCCTGATGCCTCCCACCTTGGCAAGTCTTGCTCGTCGCCAGAGGCTCCGAGATGCACAGAAGACGGTGGCAGCTGCTGAAAAGAAGGGCAGCGGTGAGTTTGTCGACAAGCAAGAACATAGGCAGCTGCCTGTGCTTGGGAAGGAGCAGCTGCCTGGTTTTGGCAATTGCCTTCACAGCGTCCAGAAGCCCGGTGCTCTGCTGCTTTGTTTTTCGCAGTCAGTCAATTGCACACTAGTGAAGTTGAGCCAGGCTCTTCAGCTTTGCTGCTTTTGAGCATCTGTGCTCCACTTATGCTCTGTGACATCTCTGGAGGTTGTTTGCCTCGGCCAGGCTGGAAAGTGCCCGCTAGTACCTAGAGCTGGGCAGGAGAGGGCAGAGAGCACTTCCATCTGACAGCAGGTTGCAGATTGCCTCGGAAAGAGCCGTGTCCTTGGAATGTGCAGCAAATTCTCTTTCTTTGCAAACCGCGGTTAGTGTGCAGTGCAGGTACGCTCTCCCCTTGCCAACTGGAGTGGGAAAGCTTTTCGCTAAGCTAGAGATGACTAGAGAAGCAGAAGCGCGGCTCCGGAGCTATCCGGAGGAAAGTGCCGCTTCCCGGCGTCTTTCGGCTTGAAGCGGCGCTCCGGAGCGCTGCGCTGCCGCTCTACTGAGCTGTGCGCGAATTAGCCGCTTCTTCGCCTCCGAGAAGCAGAGATCGCGGTTGCTTGGAAGAGGCGAAGAACGAAGCCGCAAAGAAGCGGGCTTGTGTGCCAAGCCTTCCGACTGCTGGAGGACGGTGGCTGCCGCTCTCCTGCCTCTTGAATTCACTCTCGGCAAGCGAATGGAAAGCGTTCCAGGACAACTTGCCTGGGTTTTGACTTGGTCCTGATGCCTCCCACCTTGGCAAGTCTTGCTCGTCGCCAGAGGCTCCGAGATGCACAGAAGACGGTGGCAGCTGCTGAAAAGAAGGGCAGCGGTGAGTTTGTCGACAAGCAAGAACATAGGCAGCTGCCCGTGCTTGGGAAGGAGCAGCTGCCTGGTTTTGGCAATTGCCTTCACAGCGCCCAGAAGCCCGGTGCTCTGCTGCTTTGTTTTTCGCAGTCAGTCAATTGCACACTAGTGAAGCTGAGCCAGGCTCTTCAGCTTTGCTGCTTTTGAGCATCTGTGCTCCACTTATGCTCTGTGACATCTCTGGAGGTTGTTTGCCTCGGCCAGGCTGGAAAGTGCCCGCTAGTACCTAGAGCTGGGCAGGAGAGGGCAGAGAGCACTTCCATCTGACAGCAGGTTGCAGATTGCCTCGGAAAGAGCCGTGTCCTTGGAATGTGCAGCAAATCCTCTTTCTTTGCAAACCGCGGTTAGTGTGCAGTGCAGGTACGCTCTCCCCTTGCCAAATGGAGTGGGAAAGCTTTTCGCTAAGATAGAGATGACTAGAGAAGCAGAAGCGCGGCTCCGGAGCTATCCGGAGGAAAGTGCCGCTTCCCGGCGTCTTTCGGCTTGAAGCGGCGCTCCGGAGCGCTGCGCTGCCGCTCTACTGAGCTGTGCGCGAATTAGCCGCTTCTTCGCCTCCGAGAAGCAGAGATCGCGGTTGCTTGGAAGAGGCGAAGAACGAAGCCGCAAAGAAGCGGGCTTGTGTGAGAAGCCTTCCGACTGCTGGAGGACGGTGGCTGCTGCTCTCCTGCCTGTTGAATTCACTCTCGGCAAGCGAATGGAAAACGTTCCAGGACAACTTGCCTGGGTTTTGACTTGGTCCTGATGCCTCCCACCTTGGCAAGTCTTGCTCGTCGCCAGAGGCTCCGAGATGCACAGAAGACGGTGGCAGCTGCTGAAAAGAAGGGCAGCGGTGAGTTTGTCGACAAGCAAGAACATAGGCAGCTGCCTGTGCTTGGGAAGGAGCAGCTGCCTGGTTTTGGCAATTGCCTTCACAGCGTCCAGAAGCCCGGTGCTCTGCTGCTTTGTTTTTCGCAGTCAGTCAATTGCACACTAGTGAAGTTGAGCCAGGCTCTTCAGCTTTGCTGCTTTTGAGCATCTGTGCTCCACTTATGCTCTGTGACATCTCTGGAGGTTGTTTGCCTCGGCCAGGCTGGAAAGTGCCCGCTAGTACCTAGAGCTGGGCAGGAGAGGGCAGAGAGCACTTCCATCTGACAGCAGGTTGCAGATTGCCTCGGAAAGAGCCGTGTCCTTGGAATGTGCAGCAAATTCTCTTTCTTTGCAAACCGCGGTTAGTGTGCAGTGCAGGTACGCTCTCCCCTTGCCAACTGGAGTGGGAAAGCTTTTCGCTAAGCTAGAGATGACTAGAGAAGCAGAAGCGCGGCTCCGGAGCTATCCGGAGGAAAGTGCCGCTTCCCGGCGTCTTTCGGCTTGAAGCGGCGCTCCGGAGCGCTGCGCTGCCGCTCTACTGAGCTGTGCGCGAATTAGCCGCTTCTTCGCCTCCGAGAAGCAGAGATCGCGGTTGCTTGGAAGAGGCGAAGAACGAAGCCGCAAAGAAGCGGGCTTGTGTGCCAAGCCTTCCGACTGCTGGAGGACGGTGGCTGCCGCTCTCCTGCCTCTTGAATTCACTCTCGGCAAGCGAATGGAAAGCGTTCCAGGACAACTTGCCTGGGTTTTGACTTGGTCCTGATGCGTCCCACCTTGGCAAGTCTTGCTCGTCGCCAGAGGCTCCGAGATGCACAGAAGACGGTGGCAGCTGCTGAAAAGAAGGGCAGCGGTGAGTTTGTCGACAAGCAAGAACATAGGCAGCTGCCTGTGCTTGGGAAGGAGCAGCTGCCTGGTTTTGGCAATTGCCTTCACAGCGCCCAGAAGCCCGGTGCTCTGCTGCTTTGTTTTTCGCAGTCAGTCAATTGCACACTAGTGAAGCTGAGCCAGGCTCTTCAGCTTTGCTGCTTTTGAGCATCTGTGCTCCACTTATGCTCTGTGACATCTCTGGAGGTTGTTTGCCTCGCCCAGGCTGGAAAGTGCCCGCTAGTACCTAGAGCTGGGCAGGAGAGGGCAGAGAGCACTTCCATCTGACAGCAGGTTGCAGATTGCCTCGGAAAGAGCCGTGTCCTTGGAATGTGCAGCAAATCCTCTTTCTTTGCAAACCGCGGTTAGTGTGCAGTGCAGGTACGCTCTCCCCTTGCCAAATGGAGTGGGAAAGCTTTTCGCTAAGCTAGAGATGACTAGAGAAGCAGAAGCGCGGCTCCGGAGCTATCCGGAGGAAAGTGCCGCTTCCCGGCGTCTTTCGGCTTGAAGCGGCGCTCCGGAGCGCTGCGCTGCCGCTCTACTGAGCTGTGCGCGAATTAGCCGCTTCTTCGCCTCCGAGAAGCAGAGATCGCGGTTGCTTGGAAGAGGCGAAGAACGAAGCCGCAAAGAAGCGGGCTTGTGTGCCAAGCCTTCCGACTGCTGGAGGACGGTGGCTGCCGCTCTCCTGCCTCTTGAATTCACTCTCGCCAAGCGAATGGAAAGCGTTCCAGGACAACTTGCCTGGGTTTTGACTTGGTCCTGATGCCTCCCACCTTGGCAAGTCTTGCTCGTCGCCAGAGGCTCCGAGATGCACAGAAGACGGTGGCAGCTGCTGAAAAGAAGGGCAGCGGTGAGTTTGTCGACAAGCAAGAACATAGGCAGCTGCCTGTGCTTGGGAAGGAGCAGCTGCCTGGTTTTGGCAATTGCCTTCACAGCGCCCAGAAGCCCGGTGCTCTGCTGCTTTGTTTTTCGCAGTCAGTCAATTGTACACTAGTGAAGCTGAGCCAGGCTCTTCAGCTTTGCTGCTTTTGAGCATCTGTGCTCCACTTATGCTCTGTGACATCTCTCGAGGTTGTTTGCCTCGGCCAGGCTGGAAAGTGCCCGCTAGTACCTAGAGCTGGGCAGGAGAGGGCAGAGAGCACTTCCATCTGACAGCAGGTTGCAGATTGCCTCGGAAAGAGCCGTGTCCTTGGAATGTGCAGCAAATCCTCTTTCTTTGCAAACCGCGGTTAGTGTGCAGTGCAGGTACGCTCTCCCCTTGCCAATGGAGTGGGAAAGCTTTTCGCTAAGCTAGAGATGACTAGAGAAGCAGAAGCGCGGCTCCGGAGCTATCCGGAGGAAAGTGCCGCTTCCCGGCGTCTTTCGGCTTGAAGCGGCGCTCCGGAGCGCTGCGCTGCCGCTCTACTGAGCTGTGCGCGAATTAGCCGCTTCTTCGCCTCCGAGAAGCAGAGATCGCGGTTGCTTGGAAGAGGCGAAGAACGAAGCCGCAAAGAAGCGGGCTTGTGTGCCAAGCCTTCCGACTGCTGGAGGACGGTGGCTGCCGCTCTCCTGCCTCTTGAATTCACTCTCGGCAAGCGAATGGAAAGCGTTCCAGGACAACTTGCCTGGGTTTTGACTTGGTCCTGATGCGTCCCACCTTGGCAAGTCTTGCTCGTCGCCAGAGGCTCCGAGATGCACAGAAGACGGTGGCAGCTGCTGAAAAGAAGGGCAGCGGTGAGTTTGTCGACAAGCAAGAGCATAGGCAGCTGCCCGTGCTTGGGAAGGAGCAGCTGCCTGGTTTTGGCAATTGCCTTCACAGCGCCCAGAAGCCCGGTGCTCTGCTGCTTTGTTTTTCGCAGTCAGTCAATGCACACTAGTGAAGCTGAGCCAGGCTCTTCAGCTTTGCTGCTTTTGAGCATCTGTGCTCCACTTATGCTCTGTGACATCTCTGGAGGTTGTTTGCCTCGGCCAGGCTGGAAAGTGCCCGCTAGTAGCTAGAGCTGGGCAGGAGAGGGCAGAGAGCACTTCCATCTGACAGCAGGTTGCAGATTGCCTCGGAAAGAGCCGTGTCCTTGGAATGTGCAGCAAATCCTCTTCTTTGCAAACCGCGGTTAGTGTGCAGTGCAGGTACGCTCTCCCCTTGCCAAATGGAGTGGGAAAGCTTTTCGCTAAGCTAGAGATGACTAGAGAAGCAGAAGCGCGGCTCCGGAGCTATCCGGAGGAAAGTGCCGCTTCCCGGCGTCTTTCGGCTTGAAGCGGCGCTTCGGAGCGCTGCGCTGCCGCTCTACTGAGCTGTGCGCGAATTAGCCGCTTCTTCGCCTCCGAGAAGCAGAGATCGCGGTTGCTTGGAAGAGGCGAAGAACAAGGCCGCAAAGAAGCGGGCTTGTGTGAGAAGCCTTCCGACTGCTGGAGGACGGTGGCTGCTGCTCTCCTGCCTCTTGAATTCACTCTCGGCAAGCGAATGGAAAGCGTTCCAGGACAACTTGCCTGGTTTTGACTTGGTCCTGATGCCTCCCACCTTGGCAAGTCTTGCTCGTCGCCAGAGGCTCGAGATGCACAGAAGACGGTGGCAGCTGCTGAAAAGAAGGGCAGCGGTGAGTTTGTCGACAAGCAAGAACATAGGCAGCTGACTGTGCTTGGAAGGAGCAGCTGCCTGGTTTTGGCAATTGCCTTCACAGCGCCCAGAAGCCCGGTGCTCTGCTGCTTTGTTTTTCGCAGTCAGTCAATTGCACACTAGTGAAGCTGAGCCAGGCTCTTCAGCTTTGCTGCTTTTGAGCATCTGTGCTCCACTTATGCTCTGTGACATCTCTCGAGGTTGTTTGCCTCGGCCAGGCTGGAAAGTGCCCGCTAGTACCTAGAGCTGGGCAGGAGAGGGCAGAGAGCACTTCCATCTGACAGCAGGTTGCAGATTGCCTCGGAAAGAGCCGTGTCCTTGGAATGTGCAGCAAATCCTCTTTCTTTGCAAACCGCGGTTAGTGTGCAGTGCAGGTACGCTCTCCCCTTGCCAAATGGAGTGGGAAAGCTTTTCGCTAAGCTAGAGATGACTAGAGAAGCAGAAGCGCGGCTCCGGAGCTATCCGGAGGAAAGTGCCGCTTCCCGGCGTCTTTCGGCTTGAAGCGGCGCTCCGGAGCGCTCCGCTGCCGCTCTACTGAGCTGTGCGCGAATTAGCCGCTTCTTCGCCTCCGAGAAGCAGAGATCGCGGTTGCTTGGAAGAGGCGAAGAACGAAGCCGCAAAGAAGCGGGCTTGTGTGCCAAGCCTTCCGACTGCTGGAGGACGGTGGCTGCCGCTCTCCTGCCTCTTGAATTCACTCTCGGCAAGCGAATGGAAAGCGTTCCAGGACAACTTGCCTGGGTTTTGACTTGGTCCTGATGCCTCCCACCTTGGCAAGTCTTGCTCGTCGCCAGAGGCTCCGAGATGCACAGAAGACGGTGGCAGCTGCTGAAAAGAAGGGCAGCGGTGAGTTTGTCGACAAGCAAGAACATAGGCAGCTGCCCGTGCTTGGGAAGGAGCAGCTGCCTGGTTTTGGCAATTGCCTTCACAGCGCCCAGAAGCCCGGTGCTCTGCTGCTTTGTTTTTCGCAGTCAGTCAATTGCACACTAGTGAAGCTGAGCCAGGCTCTTCAGCTTTGCTGCTTTTGAGCATCTGTGCTCCACTTATGCTCTGTGACATCTCTGGAGGTTGTTTGCCTCGGCCAGGCTGGAAAGTGCCCGCTAGTACCTAGAGCTGGGCAGGAGAGGGCAGAGAGCACTTCCATCTGACAGCAGGTTGCAGATTGCCTCGGAAAGAGCCGTGTCCTTGGAATGTGCAGCAAATCCTCTTTCTTTGCAAACCGCGGTTAGTGTGCAGTGCAGGTACGCTCTCCCCTTGCCAAATGGAGTGGGAAAGCTTTTCGCTAAGATAGAGATGACTAGAGAAGCAGAAGCGCGGCTCCGGAGCTATCCGGAGGAAAGTGCCGCTTCCCGGCGTCTTTCGGCTTGAAGCGGCGCTCCGGAGCGCTGCGCTGCCGCTCTACTGAGCTGTGCGCGAATTAGCCGCTTCTTCGCCTCCGAGAAGCAGAGATCGCGGTTGCTTGGAAGAGGCGAAGAACGAAGCCGCAAAGAAGCGGGCTTGTGTGAGAAGCCTTCCGACTGCTGGAGGACGGTGGCTGCTGCTCTCCTGCCTGTTGAATTCACTCTCGGCAAGCGAATGGAAAACGTTCCAGGACAACTTGCCTGGGTTTTGACTTGGTCCTGATGCCTCCCACCTTGGCAAGTCTTGCTCGTCGCCAGAGGCTCCGAGATGCACAGAAGACGGTGGCAGCTGCTGAAAAGAAGGGCAGCGGTGAGTTTGTCGACAAGCAAGAACATAGGCAGCTGCCTGTGCTTGGGAAGGAGCAGCTGCCTGGTTTTGGCAATTGCCTTCACAGCGCCAGAAGCCCGTGCTCTGCTGCTTTGTTTTTCGCAGTCAGTCAATTGCACACTAGTGAAGCTGAGCCAGGCTCTTCAGCTTTGCTGCTTTTGAGCATCTGTGCTCCACTTAGGCTCTGTGACATCTCTGGAGGTTGTTTGCCCTCGGCCAGGCTGGAAAGTGCCCGCTAGTACCTAGAGCTGGGCAGGAGAGGGCAGAGAGCACTTCCATCTGACAGCAGGTTGCAGATTGCCTCGGAAAGAGCCGTGTCCTTGGAATGTGCAGCAAATCCTCTTTCTTTGCAAACCGCCGGTTAGTGTGCAGTGCAGGTACGCTCTCCCCTTGCCAAATGGAGTGGGAAAGCTTTTCGCTAAGCTAGAGATGACTAGAGAAGCAGAAGCGCGGCTCCGGAGCTATCCGGAGGAAAGTGCCGCTTCCCGGCGTCTTTCGGCTTGAAGCGGCGCTCCGGAGCGCTGCGCTGCCGCTCTACTGAGCTGTGCGCGAATTAGCCGCTTCTTCGCCTCCGAGAAGCAGAGATCGCGGTTGCTTGGAAGAGGCGAAGAACGAAGCCGCAAAGAAGCGGGCTTGTGTGCCAAGCCTTCCGACTGCTGGAGGACGGTGGCTGCCGCTCTCCTGCCTGTTGAATTCACTCTCGGCAAGCGAATGGAAAGCGTTCCAGGACAACTTGCCTGGGTTTTGACTTGGTCCTGATGCCTCCCACCTTGGCAAGTCTTGCTCGTCGCCAGAGGCTCCGAGATGCACAGAAGACGGTGGCAGCTGCTGAAAAGAAGGGCAGCGGTGAGTTTGTCGACAAGCAAGAACATAGGCAGCTGCCTGTGCTTGGGAAGGAGCAGCTGCCTGGTTTTGGCAATTGCCTTCACAGCGCCCAGAAGCCCGGTGCTCTGCTGCTTTGTTTTTTCGCAGTCAGTCAATTGCACACTAGTGAAGCTGAGCCAGGCTCTTCAGCTTTGCTGCTTTTGAGCATCTGTGCTCCACTTAGGCTCTGTGACATCTCTGGAGGTTGTTTGCCTCGCCCAGGCTGGAAAGTGCCCCGCTAGTACCTAGAGCTGGGCAGGAGAGGGCAGAGAGCACTTCCATCTGACAGCAGGTTGCAGATTGCCTCGGAAGAGCCGTGTCCTTGGAATGTGCAGCAAATCCTCTTTCTTTGCAAACCGCGGTTAGTGTGCAGTGCAGGTACGCTCTCCCCTTGCCAAATGGAGTGGGAAAGCTTTTCGCTAAGCTAGAGATGACTAGAGAAGCAGAAGCGCGGCTCCGGAGCTATCCGGAGGAAAGTGCCGCTTCCCGGCGTCTTTCGGCTTGAAGCGGCGCTCCGGAGCGCTGCGCTGCCGCTCTACTGAGCTGTGCGCGAATTAGCCGCTTCTTCGCCTCCGAGAAGCAGAGATCGCGGTTGCTTGGAAGAGGCGAAGAACGAAGACGCAAAGAAGCGGGCTTGTGTGCCAAGCCTTCAGACTGCTGGAGGACGGTGGCTGCCGCTCTCCTGCCTCTTGAATTCACTCTCGGCAAGCGAATGGAAAGCGTTCCAGGACAACTTGCCTGGGGTTTTGACTTGGTCCTGATGCGTCCCACCTTGGCAAGTCTTGCTCGTCGCCAGAGGCTCCGAGATGCACAGAAGACGGTGGCAGCTGCTGAAAGAAGGGCAGCGGTGAGTTTGTCGAGAAGCAAGAACATAGGCAGCTGCCTGTGCTTGGGAAGGAGCAGCTGCCTGGTTTTGGCAATTGCCTTCACAGCGCCCAGAAGCCCGGTGCTCTGCTGCTTTGTTTTTCGCAGTCAGTCAATTGCACACTAGTGAAGCTGAGCCAGGCTCTTCAGCTTTGCTGCTTTTGAGCATCTGTGCTCCACTTATGCTCTGTGACATCTCTGGAGGTTGTTTGCCTCGGCCAGG
>NW_027100475.1:0-44658 GCF_031753505.1 Anomalospiza imberbis | reverse complement strand
AGAGCACTTCCATCTGACAGCAGGTTGCAGATTGCCTCGGAAAGAGCCGTGTCCTTGGAATGTGCAGCAAATCCTCTTTCTTTGCAAACCGCGGTTAGTGTGCAGTGCAGGTCCACTCTCCCCTTGCCAAATGGAGTGGGAAAGCTTTTCGCTAAGATAGAGACGACTAGAGAGGCAGAAGCGCGGCTCCGGAGCTATCCGGAGGAAAGTGCCGCTTCCCGGCGTCTTTCGGCTTTGAAGCGGCGCTCCGGAGCGCTGCGCTGCCGCTCTACTGAGCTGTGCGCGAATTAGCCTCTTCTTCGCCTCCGAGAGGCAGAGATCGCGGTTGCTTGGAAGAGGCGAAGAACGAAGCCGCAAAGAAGCGGGCTTGCGTGCGAAGCCTTCCGACTGCTGGAGGACGGTGGCTGCCGCTCTCCTGCCTCTTGAATTCACTCTCGGCAAGCGAATGGAAAGCGTTCCAGGAAAACTTGCCTGGGTTTTGACTTGGTCCTGATGCGTCCCACCTTGGCAAGTCTTGCTCGTCGCCAGAGGCTCCGAGATGCACAGAAGACGGTGGCAGCTGCTGAAAGAAGGGCAGCGGTGAGTTTGTCGACAAGCAAGAACATAGGCAGCTGCCTGTGCTTGGGAAGGAGCAGCTGCCTGGTTTTGGCAATTGCCTTCACAGCGCCCAGAAGCCCGGTGCTCTGCTGCTTTGTTTTTCGCAGTCAGTCAATTGCACACTAGTGAAGCTGAGCCAGGCTCTTCAGCTTTGCTGCTTTTGAGCATCTGTGCTCCACTTATGCTCTGTGACATCTCTCGAGGTTGTTTGCCTCGCCCAGGCTGGAAAGTGCCCGCTAGTAGCTAGAGCTGGGCAGGAGAGGGCAGAGAGCACTTCCATCTGACAGCAGGTTGCAGATTGCCTCGGAAAGAGCCGTGTCCTTGGAATGTGCAGCAAATCCTCTTTCTTTGCAAACCGCGGTTAGTGTGCAGTGCAGGTCCACTCTCCCTTGCCAAATGGAGTGGGAAAGCTTTTCGCTAAGATAGAGACGACTAGAGAGGCAGAAGCGCGGCTCCGGAGCTATCCGGAGGAAAGTGCCGCTCCCGGCGTCTTTCGGCTTGAAGCGGCGCTCCGGAGCGCTGCGCTGCCGCTCTACTGAGCTGTGCGCGAATTAGCCGCTTCTTCGCCTCCGAGAGGCAGAGATCGCGGTTGCTTGGAAGAGGCGAAGAGCGAAGCCGCAAAGAAGCGGGCTTGCGTGCGAAGCCTTCCGACTGCTGGAGGACGGTGGCTGCCGCTCTCCTGCCTCTTGAATTCACTCTCGGCAAGCGAATGGAAAGCGTTCCAGGACAACTTGCCTGGGTTTTGACTTGGTCCTGATGCGTCCCACCTTGGCAAGTCTTGCTCGTCGCCAGAGGCTCCGAGATGCACAGAAGACGGTGGCAGCTGCTGAAAAGAAGGGCAGCGGTGAGTTTGTCGACAAGCAAGAACATAGGCAGCTGCCTGTGCTTGGGAAGGAGCAGCTGCCTGGTTTTGGCAATTGCCTTCACAGCGCCCAGAAGCCCGGTGCTCTGCTGCTTTGTTTTTCGCAGTCAGTCAATTGCACACTAGTGAAGCTGAGCCAGGCTCTTCAGCTTTGCTGCTTTTGAGCATCTGTGCTCCACTTATGCTCTGTGACATCTCTCGAGGTGGTTTGCCTCGGCCAGGCTGGCAAGTGCCCGCTAGTAGCTAGAGCTGGGCAGGAGAGGGCAGAGAGCACTTCCATCTGACAGCAGGTTGCAGATTGCCTCGGAAAGAGCCGTGTCCTTGGAATGTGCAGCAAATCCTCTTTCTTTGCAAACCGCGGTAGTGTGCAGTGCAGGTCCACTCTCCCCTTGCCAAATGGAGTGGGAAAGCTTTTCGCTAAGATAGAGACGACTAGAGAGGCAGAAGCGCGGCTCCGGAGCTATCCGGAGGAAAGTGCCGCTTCCCGGCGTCTTTCGGCTTGAAGCGGCGCTCCGGAGCGCTGCGCTGCCGCTCTACTGAGCTGTGCGCGAATTAGCCGCTTCTTCGCCTCCGAGAGGCAGAGATCGCGGTTGCTTGGAAGAGGCGAAGAACGAAGCCGCAAAGAAGCGGGCTTGCGTGCGAAGCCTTCCGACTGCTGGAGGACGGTGGCTGCCGCTCTCCTGCCTCTTGAATTCACTCTCGGCAAGCGAATGGAAAGCGTTCCAGGACAACTTGCCTGGGTTTTGACTTGGTCCTGATGCGTCCCACCTTGGCAAGTCTTGCTCGTCGCCAGAGGCTCCGAGATGCACAGAAGACGGTGGCAGCTGCTGAAAAGAAGGGCAGCGGTGAGTTTGTCGACAAGCAAGAACATAGGCAGCTGCCTGTGCTTGGGAAGGAGCAGCTGCCTGGTTTTGGCAATTGCCTTCACAGCGCCCAGAAGCCCGGTGCTCTGCTGCTTTGTTTTTCGCAGTCAGTCAATTGCACACTAGTGAAGCTGAGCCAGGCTCTTCAGCTTTGCTGCTTTTGAGCATCTGTGCTCCACTTATGCTCTGTGACATCTCTCGAGGTGGTTTGCCTCGCCCAGGCTGGCAAGTGCCCGCTAGTACCTAGAGCTGGGCAGGAGAGGGCAGAGAGCACTTCCATCTGACAGCAGGTTGCAGATTGCCTCGGAAAGAGCCGTGTCTTGGAATGTGCAGCAAATCCTCTTTCTTTGCAAACCGCGGTTAGTGTGCAGTGCAGGTCCACTCTCCCCTTGCCAAATGGAGTGGGAAAGCTTTTCGCTAAGATAGAGACGACTAGAGAGGCAGAAGCGCGGCTCCGGAGCTATCCGGAGGAAAGTGCCGCTTCCCGGCGTCTTTCGGCTTGAAGCGGCGCTCCGGAGCGCTGCGCTGCCGCTCTACTGAGCTGTGCGCGAATTAGCCGCTTCTTCGCCTCCGAGAGGCAGAGATCGCGGTTGCTTGGAAGAGGCGAAGAGCGAAGCCGCAAAGAAGCGGGCTTGTGTGCGAAGCCTTCCGACTGCTGGAGGACGGTGGCTGCCGCTCTCCTGCCTCTTGAATTCACTCTCGGCAAGCGAATGGAAAGCGTTCCAGGACAACTTGCCTGGGTTTTGACTTGGTCCTGATGCCTCCCACCTTGGCAAGTCTTGCTCGTCGCCAGAGGCTCCGAGATGCACAGAAGACGGTGGCAGCTGCTGAAAAGAAGGGCAGCGGTGAGTTTGTCGACAAGCACGAACATAGGCAGCTGCCTGTGCTTGGGAAGGAGCAGCTGCCTGGTTTTGGCAATTGCCTTCACAGCGCCCAGAAGCCCGGTGCTCTGCTGCTTTGTTTTTCGCAGTCAGTCAATTGCACACTAGTGAAGCTGAGCCAGGCTCTTCAGCTTTGCTGCTTTTTGAGCATCTGTGCTCCACTTAGGCTCTGTGACATCTCTCGAGGTTGTTTGCCTCGGCCAGGCTGGCAAGTGCCCGCTAGTACCTAGAGCTGGGCAGGAGAGGGCAGAGAGCACTTCCATCTGACAGCAGGTTGCAGATTGCCTCGGAAAGAGCCGTGTCCTTGGAATGTGCAGCAAATCCTCTTTCTTTGCAAACCGCGGTTAGTGTGCAGTGCAGGTCCACTCTCCCCTTGCCAAATGGAGTGGGAAAGCTTTTCGCTAAGATAGAGACGACTAGAGAGGCAGAAGCGCGGCTCCGGAGCTATCCGGAGGAAAGTGCCGCTTCCCGGCGTCTTTCGGCTTGAAGCGGCGCTCCGGAGCGCTGCGCTGCCGCTCTACTGAGCTGTGCGCGAATTAGCCGCTTCTTCGCCTCCGAGAGGCAGAGATCGCGGTTGCTTGGAAGAGGCGAAGAACGAAGCCGCAAAGAAGCGGGCTTGCGTGCGAAGCCTTCCGACTGCTGGAGGACGGTGGCTGCGCTCTCCTGCCTCTTGAATTCACTCTCGGCAAGCGAATGGAAAGCGTTCCAGGACAACTTGCCTGGGTTTTGACTTGGTCCTGATGCGTCCCACCTTGGCAAGTCTTGCTCGTCGCCAGAGGCTCCGAGATGCACAGAAAGACGGTGGCAGCTGCTGAAAAGAAGGGCAGCGGTGAGTTTGTCGACAAGCAAGAACATAGGCAGCTGCCTGTGCTTGGGAAGGAGCAGCTGCCTGGTTTTGGCAATTGCCTTCACAGCGCCCAGAAGCCCGGTGCTCTGCTGCTTTGTTTTTCGCAGTCAGTCAATTGCACACTAGTGAAGCTGAGCCAGGCTCTTCAGCTTTGCTGCTTTTGAGCATCTGTGCTCCACTTATGCTCTGTGACATCTCTCGAGGTGGTTTGCCTCGGCCAGGCTGGCAAGTGCCCGCTAGTACCTAGAGCTGGGCAGGAGAGGGCAGAGAGCACTTCCATCTGACAGCAGGTTGCAGATTGCCTCGGAAAGAGCCGTGTCCTTGGAATGTGCAGCAAATCCTCTTTCTTTGCAAACCGCGGTTAGTGTGCAGTGCAGGTCCACTCTCCCCTTGCCAAATGGAGTGGGAAAGCTTTTCGCTAAGATAGAGACGACTAGAGAGGCAGAAGCGCGGCTCCGGAGCTATCCGGAGGAAAGTGCCGCTTCCCGGCGTCTTTCGGCTTGAAGCGGCGCTCCGGAGCGCTGCGCTGCCGCTCTACTGAGCTGTGCGCGAATTAGCCTCTTCTTCGCCTCCGAGAAGCAGAGATCGCGGTTGCTTGGAAGAGGCGAAGAACGAAGCCGCAAAGAAGCGGGCTTGCGTGCGAAGCCTTCCGACTGCTGGAGGACGGTGGCTGCCGCTCTCCTGCCTCTTGAATTCACTCTCGGCAAGCGAATGGAAAGCGTTCCAGGACAACTTGCCTGGGTTTTGACTTGGTCCTGATGCGTCCACCTTGGCAAGTCTTGCTCGTCGCCAGAGGCTCCGAGATGCACAGAAGACGGTGGCAGCTGCTGAAAAGAAGGGCAGCGGTGAGTTTGTCGACAAGCAAGAACATAGGCAGCTGCCTGTGCTTGGGAAGGAGCAGCTGCCTGGTTTTGGCAATTGCCTTCACAGCGCCCAGAAGCCCGGTGCTCTGCTGCTTTGTTTTTCGCAGTCAGTCAATTGCACACTAGTGAAGCTGAGCCAGGCTCTTCAGCTTTGCTGCTTTTGAGCATCTGTGCTCCACTTATGCTCTGTGACATCTCTCGAGGTTGTTTGCCTCGGCCAGGCTGGCAAGTGCCCGCTAGTACCTAGAGCTGGGCAGGAGAGGGCAGAGAGCACTTCCATCTGACAGCAGGTTGCAGATTGCCTCGGAAAGAGCCGTGTCCTTGGAATGTGCAGCAAATCCTCTTTCTTTGCAAACCGCGGTTAGTGTGCAGTGCAGGTCCACTCTCCCCTTGCCAAATGGAGTGGGAAAGCTTTTCGCTAAGATAGAGACGACTAGAGAGGCAGAAGCGCGGCTCCGGAGCTATCCGGAGGAAAGTGCCGCTTCCCGGCGTCTTTCGGCTTGAAGCGGCGCTCCGGAGCGCTGCGCTGCCGCTCTACTGAGCTGTGCGCGAATTAGCCGCTTCTTCGCCTCCGAGAGGCAGAGATCGCGGTTGCTTGGAAGAGGCGAAGAGCGAAGCCGCAAAGAAGCGGGCTTGCGTGCGAAGCCTTCCGACTGCTGGAGGACGGTGGCTGCCGCTCTCCTGCCTCTTGAATTCACTCTCGGCAAGCGAATGGAAAGCGTTCCAGGACAACTTGCCTGGGTTTTGACTTGGTCCTGATGCCTCCCACCTTGGCAAGTCTTGCTCGTCGCCAGAGGCTCCGAGATGCACAGAAGACGGTGGCAGCTGCTGAAAAGAAGGGCAGCGGTGAGTTTGTCGACAAGCACGAACATAGGCAGCTGCCTGTGCTTGGGAAGGAGCAGCTGCCTGGTTTTGGCAATTGCCTTCACAGCGCCCAGAAGCCCGGTGCTCTGCTGCTTTGTTTTTCGCAGTCAGTCAATTGCACACTTAGTGAAGCTGAGCCAGGCTCTTCAGCTTTGCTGCTTTTGAGCATCTGTGCTCCACTTAGGCTCTGTGACATCTCTCGAGGTTGTTTGCCTCGGCCAGGCTGGCAAGTGCCCGCTAGTACCTAGAGCTGGGCAGGAGAGGGCAGAGAGCACTTCCATCTGACAGCAGGTTGCAGATTGCCTCGGAAAGAGCCGTGTCCTTGGAATGTGCAGCAAATCCTCTTTCTTTGCAAACCGCGGTTAGTGTGCAGTGCAGGTCCACTCTCCCCTTGCCAAATGGAGTGGGAAAGCTTTTCGCTAAGATAGAGACGACTAGAGAGGCAGAAGCGCGGCTCCGGAGCTATCCGGAGGAAAGTGCCGCTTCCCGGCGTCTTTCGGCTTGAAGCGGCGCTCCGGAGCGCTGCGCTGCCGCTCTACTGAGCTGTGCGCGAATTAGCCGCTTCTTCGCCTCCGAGAGGCAGAGATCGCGGTTGCTTGGAAGAGGCGAAGAACGAAGCCGCAAAGAAGCGGGCTTGCGTGCGAAGCCTTCCGACTGCTGGAGGACGGTGGCTGCCGCTCTCCTGCCTCTTGAATTCACTCTCGGCAAGCGAATGGAAAGCGTTCCAGGACAACTTGCCTGGGTTTTGACTTGGTCCTGATGCGTCCCACCTTGGCAAGTCTTGCTCGTCGCCAGAGGCTCCGAGATGCACAGAAAGACGGTGGCAGCTGCTGAAAGAAGGGCAGCGGTGAGTTTGTCGACAAGCAAGAACATAGGCAGCTGCCTGTGCTTGGGAAGGAGCAGCTGCCTGGTTTTGGCAATTGCCTTCACAGCGCCAGAAGCCCGGTGCTCTGCTGCTTTGTTTTTCGCAGTCAGTCAATTGCACACTAGTGAAGCTGAGCCAGGCTCTTCAGCTTTGCTGCTTTTGAGCATCTGTGCTCCACTTATGCTCTGTGACATCTCTCGAGGTGGTTTGCCTCGGCCAGGCTGGCAAGTGCCCGCTAGTAGCTAGAGCTGGGCAGGAGAGGGCAGAGAGCACTTCCATCTGACAGCAGGTTGCAGATTGCCTCGGAAAGAGCCGTGTCCTTGGAATGTGCAGCAAATCCTCTTTCTTTGCAAACCGCGGTTAGTGTGCAGTGCAGGTCCACTCTCCCCTTGCCAAATGGAGTGGGAAAGCTTTTCGCTAAGATAGAGACGACTAGAGAGGCAGAAGCGTGGCTCCGGAGCTATCCGGAGGAAAGTGCCGCTTCCCGGCGTCTTTCGGCTTGAAGCGGCGCTCCGGAGCGCTGCGCTGCCGCTCTACTGAGCTGTGCGCGAATTAGCCGCTTCTTCGCCTCCGAGAGGCAGAGATCGCGGTTGCTTGGAAGAGGCGAAGAGCGAAGCCGCAAAGAAGCGGGCTTGCGTGCGAAGCCTTCCGACTGCTGGAGGACGGTGGCTGCCGCTCTCCTGCCTCTTGAATTCACTCTCGGCAAGCGAATGGAAAGCGTTCCAGGACAACTTGCCTGGGTTTTTACTGGGTCCTGATGCGTCCCACCTTGGCAAGTCTTGCTCGTCGCCAGAGGCTCCGAGATGCACAGAAGACGGTGGCAGCTGCTGAAAAGAAGGGCAGCGGTGAGTTTGTCGACCAGCAAGAACATAGGCAGCTGCCTGTGCTTGGGAAGGAGCAGCTGCCTGGTTTTGGCAATTGCCTTCACAGCGCCCAGAAGCCCGGTGCTCTGCTGCTTTGTTTTTCGCAGTCAGTCAATTGCACACTAGTGAAGCTGAGCCAGGCTCTTCAGCTTTGCTGCTTTTGAGCATCTGTGCTCCACTTATGCTCTGTGACATCTCTCGAGGTTGTTTGCCTCGGCCAGGCTGGCAAGTGCCCGCTAGTACCTAGAGCTGGGCAGGAGAGGGCAGAGAGCACTTCCATCTGACAGCAGGTTGCAGATTGCCTCGGAAAGAGCCGTGTCCTTGGAATGTGCAGCAAATCCTCTTTCTTTGCAAACCGCGGTTAGTGTGCAGTGCAGGTCCACTCTCCCCTTGCCAAATGGAGTGGGAAAGCTTTTCGCTAAGATAGAGACGACTAGAGAGGCAGAAGCGCGGCTCCGGAGCTATCCGGAGGAAAGTGCCGCTTCCCGGCGTCTTTCGGCTTGAAGCGGCGCTCCGGAGCGCTGCGCTGCCGCTCTACTGAGCTGTGCGCGAATTAGCCGCTTCTTCGCCTCCGAGAGGCAGAGATCGCGGTTGCTTGGAAGAGGCGAAGAGCGAAGCCGCAAAGAAGCGGGCTTGTGTGCGAAGCCTTCCGACTGCTGGAGGACGGTGGCTGCCGCTCTCCTGCCTCTTGAATTCACTCTCGGCAAGCGAATGGAAAGCGTTCCAGGACAACTTGCCTGGGTTTTGACTTGGTCCTGATGCGTCCCACCTTGGCAAGTCTTGCTCGTCGCCAGAGGCTCCGAGATGCACAGAAGACGGTGGCAGCTGCTGAAAAGAAGGGCAGCGGTGAGTTTGTCGACAAGCAAGAACATAGGCAGCTGCCTGTGCTTGGGAAGGAGCAGCTGCCTGGTTTTGGCAATTGCCTTCACAGCGCCCAGAAGCCCGGTGCTCTGCTGCTTTGTTTTTCGCAGTCAGTCAATTGCACACTAGTGAAGCTGAGCCAGGCTCTTCAGCTTTGCTGCTTTTGAGCATCTGTGCTCCACTTATGCTCTGTGACATCTCTCGAGGTGGTTTGCCTCGGCCAGGCTGGCAAGTGCCCGCTAGTAGCTAGAGCTGGGCAGGAGAGGGCAGAGAGCACTTCCATCTGACAGCAGGTTGCAGATTGCCTCGGAAAGAGCCGTGTCCTTGGAATGTGCAGCAAATCCTCTTTCTTTGCAAACCGCGGTTAGTGTGCAGTGCAGGTCCACTCTCCCCTTGCCAAATGGAGTGGGAAAGCTTTTCGCTAAGATAGAGACGACTAGAGAGGCAGAAGCGCGGCTCCGGAGCTATCCGGAGGAAAGTGCCGCTTCCCGGCGTCTTTCGGCTTGAAGCGGCGCTCCGGAGCGCTGCGCTGCCGCTCTACTGAGCTGTGCGCGAATTAGCCTCTTCTTCGCCTCCGAGAGGCAGAGATCGCGGTTGCTTGGAAGAGGCGAAGAACGAAGCCGCAAAGAAGCGGGCTTGCGTGCGAAGCCTTCCGACTGCTGGAGGACGGTGGCTGCCGCTCTCCTGCCTCTTGAATTCACTCTCGGCAAGCGAATGGAAAGCGTTCCAGGAAAACTTGCCTGGGTTTTGACTTGGTCCTGATGCGTCCCACCTTGGCAAGTCTTGCTCGTCGCCAGAGGCTCCGAGATGCACAGAAGACGGTGGCAGCTGCTGAAAAGAAGGGCAGCGGTGAGTTTGTCGACAAGCAAGAACATAGGCAGCTGCCTGTGCTTGGGAAGGAGCAGCTGCCTGGTTTTGGCAATTGCCTTCACAGCGCCCAGAAGCCCGGTGCTCTGCTGCTTTGTTTTTCGCAGTCAGTCAATTGCACACTAGTGAAGCTGAGCCAGGCTCTTCAGCTTTGCTGCTTTTGAGCATCTGTGCTCCACTTATGCTCTGTGACATCTCTCGAGGTTGTTTGCCTCGCCCAGGCTGGAAAGTGCCCGCTAGTAGCTAGAGCTGGGCAGGAGAGGGCAGAGAGCACTTCCATCTGACAGCAGGTTGCAGATTGCCTCGGAAAGAGCCGTGTCCTTGGAATGTGCAGCAAATCCTCTTTCTTTGCAAACCGCGGTTAGTGTGCAGTGCAGGTCCACTCTCCCCTTGCCAAATGGAGTGGGAAAGCTTTTCGCTAAGATAGAGACGACTAGAGAGGCAGAAGCGCGGCTCCGGAGCTATCCGGAGGAAAGTGCCGCTTCCCGGCGTCTTTCGGCTTGAAGCGGCGCTCCGGAGCGCTGCGCTGCCGCTCTACTGAGCTGTGCGCGAATTAGCCGCTTCTTCGCCTCCGAGAGGCAGAGATCGCGGTTGCTTGGAAGAGGCGAAGAGCGAAGCCGCAAAGAAGCGGGCTTGCGTGCGAAGCCTTCCGACTGCTGGAGGACGGTGGCTGCCGCTCTCCTGCCTCTTGAATTCACTCTCGGCAAGCGAATGGAAAGCGTTCCAGGACAACTTGCCTGGGTTTTGACTTGGTCCTGATGCGTCCCACCTTGGCAAGTCTTGCTCGTCGCCAGAGGCTCCGAGATGCACAGAAGACGGTGGCAGCTGCTGAAAAGAAGGGCAGCGGTGAGTTTGTCGACAAGCAAGAACATAGGCAGCTGCCTGTGCTTGGGAAGGAGCAGCTGCCTGGTTTTGGCAATTGCCTTCACAGCGCCCAGAAGCCCGGTGCTCTGCTGCTTTGTTTTTCGCAGTCAGTCAATTGCACACTAGTGAAGCTGAGCCAGGCTCTTCAGCTTTGCTGCTTTTGAGCATCTGTGCTCCACTTATGCTCTGTGACATCTCTCGAGGTGGTTTGCCTCGGCCAGGCTGGCAAGTGCCCGCTAGTAGCTAGAGCTGGGCAGGAGAGGGCAGAGAGCACTTCCATCTGACAGCAGGTTGCAGATTGCCTCGGAAAGAGCCGTGTCCTTGGAATGTGCAGCAAATCCTCTTTCTTTGCAAACCGCGGTTAGTGTGCAGTGCAGGTCCACTCTCCCCTTGCCAAATGGAGTGGGAAAGCTTTTCGCTAAGATAGAGACGACTAGAGAGGCAGAAGCGCGGCTCCGGAGCTATCCGGAGGAAAGTGCCGCTTCCCGGCGTCTTTCGGCTTGAAGCGGCGCTCCGGAGCGCTGCGCTGCCGCTCTACTGAGCTGTGCGCGAATTAGCCGCTTCTTCGCCTCCGAGAGGCAGAGATCGCGGTTGCTTGGAAGAGGCGAAGAACGAAGCCGCAAAGAAGCGGGCTTGCGTGCGAAGCCTTCCGACTGCTGGAGGACGGTGGCTGCCGCTCTCCTGCCTCTTGAATTCACTCTCGGCAAGCGAATGGAAAGCGTTCCAGGACAACTTGCCTGGGTTTTGACTTGGTCCTGATGCGTCCCACCTTGGCAAGTCTTGCTCGTCGCCAGAGGCTCCGAGATGCACAGAAAGACGGTGGCAGCTGCTGAAAAGAAGGGCAGCGGTGAGTTTGTCGACAAGCAAGAACATAGGCAGCTGCCTGTGCTTGGGAAGGAGCAGCTGCCTGGTTTTGGCAATTGCCTTCACAGCGCCCAGAAGCCCGGTGCTCTGCTGCTTTGTTTTTCGCAGTCAGTCAATTGCACACTAGTGAAGCTGAGCCAGGCTCTTCAGCTTTGCTGCTTTTGAGCATCTGTGCTCCACTTATGCTCTGTGACATCTCTCGAGGTGGTTTGCCTCGGCCAGGCTGGCAAGTGCCCGCTAGTACCTAGAGCTGGGCAGGAGAGGGCAGAGAGCACTTCCATCTGACAGCAGGTTGCAGATTGCCTCGGAAAGAGCCGTGTCCTTGGAATGTGCAGCAAATCCTCTTTCTTTGCAAACCGCGGTTAGTGTGCAGTGCAGGTCCACTCTCCCCTTGCCAAATGGAGTGGGAAAGCTTTTCGCTAAGATAGAGACGACTAGAGAGGCAGAAGCACGGCTCCGGAGCTATCCGGAGGAAAGTGCCGCTTCCCGGCGTCTTTCGGCTTGAAGCGGCGCTCCGGAGCGCTGCGCTGCCGCTCTACTGAGCTGTGCGCGAATTAGCCGCTTCTTCGCCTCCGAGAGGCAGAGATCGCGGTTGCTTGGAAGAGGCGAAGAGCGAAGCCGCAAAGAAGCGGGCTTGCGTGCGAAGCCTTCCGACTGCTGGAGGACGGTGGCTGCCGCTCTCCTGCCTCTTGAATTCACTCTCGGCAAGCGAATGGAAAGCGTTCCAGGACAACTTGCCTGGGTTTTGACTTGGTCCTGATGCGTCCCACCTTGGCAAGTCTTGCTCGTCGCCAGAGGCTCCGAGATGCACAGAAGACGGTGGCAGCTGCTGAAAAGAAGGGCAGCGGTGAGTTTGTCGACAAGCAAGAACATAGGCAGCTGCCTGTGCTTGGGAAGGAGCAGCTGCCTGGTTTTGGCAATTGCCTTCACAGCGCCCAGAAGCCCGGTGCTCTGCTGCTTTGTTTTTCGCAGTCAGTCAATTGCACACTAGTGAAGCTGAGCCAGGCTCTTCAGCTTTGCTGCTTTTGAGCATCTGTGCTCCACTTATGCTCTGTGACATCTCTCGAGGTGGTTTGCCTCGCCCAGGCTGGCAAGTGCCCGCTAGTAGCTAGAGCTGGGCAGGAGAGGGCAGAGAGCACTTCCATCTGACAGCAGGTTGCAGATTGCCTCGGAAAGAGCCGTGTCCTTGGAATGTGCAGCAAATCCTCTTTCTTTGCAAACCGCGGTTAGTGTGCAGTGCAGGTCCACTCTCCCCTTGCCAAATGGAGTGGGAAAGCTTTTCGCTAAGATAGAGACGACTAGAGAGGCAGAAGCGCGGCTCCGGAGCTATCCGGAGGAAAGTGCCACTTCCCGGCGTCTTTCGGCTTGAAGCGGCGCTCCGGAGCGCTGCGCTGCCGCTCTACTGAGCTGTGCGCGAATTAGCCGCTTCTTCGCCTCCGAGAGGCAGAGATCGCGGTTGCTTGGAAGAGGCGAAGAGCGAAGCCGCAAAGAAGCGGGCTTGTGTGCGAAGCCTTCCGACTGCTGGAGGACGGTGGCTGCCGCTCTCCTGCCTCTTGAATTCACTCTCGGCAAGCGAATGGAAAGCGTTCCAGGACAACTTGCCTGGGTTTTGACTTGGTCCTGATGCCTCCCACCTTGGCAAGTCTTGCTCGTCGCCAGAGGCTCCGAGATGCACAGAAGACGGTGGCAGCTGCTGAAAAGAAGGGCAGCGGTGAGTTTGTCGACCAGCAAGAACATAGGCCGCTGCCTGTGCTTGGGAAGGAGCAGCTGCCTGGTTTTGGCAATTGCCTTCACAGCGCCCAGAAGCCCGGTGCTCTGCTGCTTTGTTTTTCGCAGTCAGTCAATTGCACACTAGTGAAGCTGAGCCAGGCTCTTCAGCTTTGCTGCTTTTGAGCATCTGTGCTCCACTTATGCTCTGTGACATCTCTCGAGGTTGTTTGCCTCGGCCAGGCTGGCAAGTGCCCGCTAGTAGCTAGAGCTGGGCAGGAGAGGGCAGAGAGCACTTCCATCTGACAGCAGGTTGCAGATTGCCTCGGAAAGAGCCGTGTCCTTGGAATGTGCAGCAAATCCTCTTTCTTTGCAAACCGCGGTTAGTGTGCAGTGCAGGTCCACTCTCCCCTTGCCAAATGGAGTGGGAAAGCTTTTCGCTAAGATAGAGACGACTAGAGAGGCAGAAGCGCGGCTCCGGAGCTATCCGGAGGAAAGTGCCGCTTCCCGGCGTCTTTCGGCTTGAAGCGGCGCTCCGGAGCGCTGCGCTGCCGCTCTACTGAGCTGTGCGCGAATTAGCCGCTTCTTCGCCTCCGAGAGGCAGAGATCGCGGTTGCTTGGAAGAGGCGAAGAACGAAGCCGCAAAGAAGCGGGCTTGCGTGCGAAGCCTTCCGACTGCTGGAGGACGGTGGCTGCCGCTCTCCTGCCTCTTGAATTCACTCTCGGCAAGCGAATGGAAAGCGTTCCAGGACAACTTGCCTGGGTTTTGACTTGGTCCTGATGCGTCCCACCTTGGCAAGTCTTGCTCGTCGCCAGAGGCTCCGAGATGCACAGAAAGACGGTGGCAGCTGCTGAAAAGAAGGGCAGCGGTGAGTTTGTCGACAAGCAAGAACATAGGCAGCTGCCTGTGCTTGGGAAGGAGCAGCTGCCTGGTTTTGGCAATTGCCTTCACAGCGCCCAGAAGCCCGGTGCTCTGCTGCTTTGTTTTTCGCAGTCAGTCAATTGCACACTAGTGAAGCTGAGCCAGGCTCTTCAGCTTTGCTGCTTTTGAGCATCTGTGCTCCACTTATGCTCTGTGACATCTCTCGAGGTGGTTTGCCTCGGCCAGGCTGGCAAGTGCCCGCTAGTACCTAGAGCTGGGCAGGAGAGGGCAGAGAGCACTTCCATCTGACAGCAGGTTGCAGATTGCCTCGGAAAGAGCCGTGTCCTTGGAATGTGCAGCAAATCCTCTTTCTTTGCAAACCGCGGTTAGTGTGCAGTGCAGGTCCACTCTCCCCTTGCCAAATGGAGTGGGAAAGCTTTTCGCTAAGATAGAGACGACTAGAGAGGCAGAAGCGCGGCTCCGGAGCTATCCGGAGGAAAGTGCCGCTTCCCGGCGTCTTTCGGCTTGAAGCGGCGCTCCGGAGCGCTGCGCTGCCGCTCTACTGAGCTGTGCGCGAATTAGCCGCTTCTTCGCCTCCGAGAGGCAGAGATCGCGGTTGCTTGGAAGAGGCGAAGAGCGAAGCCGCAAAGAAGCGGGCTTGTGTGCGAAGCCTTCCGACTGCTGGAGGACGGTGGCTGCCGCTCTCCTGCCTCTTGAATTCACTCTCGGCAAGCGAATGGAAAGCGTTCCAGGACAACTTGCCTGGGTTTTGACTTGGTCCTGATGCCTCCCACCTTGGCAAGTCTTGCTCGTCGCCAGAGGCTCCGAGATGCACAGAAGACGGTGGCAGCTGCTGAAAAGAAGGGCAGCGGTGAGTTTGTCGACAAGCACGAACATAGGCAGCTGCCTGTGCTTGGGAAGGAGCAGCTGCCTGGTTTTGGCAATTGCCTTCACAGCGCCCAGAAGCCCGGTGCTCTGCTGCTTTGTTTTTCGCAGTCAGTCAATTGCACACTAGTGAAGCTGAGCCAGGCTCTTCAGCTTTGCTGCTTTTGAGCATCTGTGCTCCACTTAGGCTCTGTGACATCTCTCGAGGTTGTTTGCCTCGGCCAGGCTGGCAAGTGCCCGCTAGTACCTAGAGCTGGGCAGGAGAGGGCAGAGAGCACTTCCATCTGACAGCAGGTTGCAGATTGCCTCGGAAAGAGCCGTGTCCTTGGAATGTGCAGCAAATCCTCTTTCTTTGCAAACCGCGGTTAGTGTGCAGTGCAGGTCCACTCTCCCCTTGCCAAATGGAGTGGGAAAGCTTTTCGCTAAGATAGAGACGACTAGAGAGGCAGAAGCGCGGCTCCGGAGCTATCCGGAGGAAAGTGCCGCTTCCCGGCGTCTTTCGGCTTGAAGCGGCGCTCCGGAGCGCTGCGCTGCCGCTCTACTGAGCTGTGCGCGAATTAGCCGCTTCTTCGCCTCCGAGAGGCAGAGATCGCGGTTGCTTGGAAGAGGCGAAGAACGAAGCCGCAAAGAAGCGGGCTTGCGTGCGAAGCCTTCCGACTGCTGGAGGACGGTGGCTGCCGCTCTCCTGCCTCTTGAATTCACTCTCGGCAAGCGAATGGAAAGCGTTCCAGGACAACTTGCCTGGGTTTTGACTTGGTCCTGATGCGTCCCACCTTGGCAAGTCTTGCTCGTCGCCAGAGGCTCCGAGATGCACAGAAAGACGGTGGCAGCTGCTGAAAAGAAGGGCAGCGGTGAGTTTGTCGACAAGCAAGAACATAGGCAGCTGCCTGTGCTTGGGAAGGAGCAGCTGCCTGGTTTTGGCAATTGCCTTCACAGCGCCCAGAAGCCCGGTGCTCTGCTGCTTTGTTTTTCGCAGTCAGTCAATTGCACACTAGTGAAGCTGAGCCAGGCTCTTCAGCTTTGCTGCTTTTGAGCATCTGTGCTCCACTTAGGCTCTGTGACATCTCTCGAGCTTGTTTGCCTCGCCCAGGCTGGCAAGTGCCCGCTAGTAGCTAGAGCTGGGCAGGAGAGGGCAGAGAGCACTTCCATCTGACAGCAGGTTGCAGATTGCCTCGGAAAGAGCCGTGTCCTTGGAATGTGCAGCAAATCCTCTTTCTTTGCAAACCGCGGTTAGTGTGCAGTGCAGGTCCACTCTCCCCTTGCCAAATGGAGTGGGAAAGCTTTTCGCTAAGATAGAGACGACTAGAGAGGCAGAAGCGCGGCTCCGGAGCTATCCGGAGGAAAGTGCCGCTTCCCGGCGTCTTTCGGCTTGAAGCGGCGCTCCGGAGCGCTGCGCTGCCGCTCTACTGAGCTGTGCGCGAATTAGCCTCTTCTTCGCCTCCGAGAGGCAGAGATCGCGGTTGCTTGGAAGAGGCGAAGAACGAAGCCGCAAAGAAGCGGGCTTGCGTGCGAAGCCTTCCGACTGCTGGAGGACGGTGGCTGCCGCTCTCCTGCCTCTTGAATTCACTCTCGGCAAGCGAATGGAAAGCGTTCCAGGACAACTTGCCTGGGTTTTGACTTGGTCCTGATGCGTCCCACCTTGGCAAGTCTTGCTCGTCGCCAGAGGCTCCGAGATGCACAGAAGACGGTGGCAGCTGCTGAAAAGAAGGGCAGCGGTGAGTTTGTCGACAAGCAAGAACATAGGCAGCTGCCTGTGCTTGGGAAGGAGCAGCTGCCTGGTTTTGGCAATTGCCTTCACAGCGCCCAGAAGCCCGGTGCTCTGCTGCTTTGTTTTTCGCAGTCAGTCAATTGCACACTAGTGAAGCTGAGCCAGGCTCTTCAGCTTTGCTGCTTTTGAGCATCTGTGCTCCACTTATGCTCTGTGACATCTCTCGAGGTGGTTTGCCTCGCCCAGGCTGGCAAGTGCCCGCTAGTACCTAGAGCTGGGCAGGAGAGGGCAGAGAGCACTTCCATCTGACAGCAGGTTGCAGATTGCCTCGGAAAGAGCCGTGTCCTTGGAATGTGCAGCAAATCCTCTTTCTTTGCAAACCGCGGTTAGTGTGCAGTGCAGGTCCACTCTCCCCTTGCCAAATGGAGTGGGAAAGCTTTTCGCTAAGATAGAGACGACTAGAGAGGCAGAAGCGCGGCTCCGGAGCTATCCGGAGGAAAGTGCCGCTTCCCGGCGTCTTTCGGCTTGAAGCGGCGCTCCGGAGCGCTGCACTGCCGCTCTACTGAGCTGTGCGCGAATTAGCCGCTTCTTCGCCTCCGAGAGGCAGAGATCGCGGTTGCTTGGAAGAGGCGAAGAACGAAGCCGCAAAGAAGCGGGCTTGCGTGCGAAGCCTTCCGACTGCTGGAGGACGGTGGCTGCCGCTCTCCTGCCTCTTGAATTCACTCTCGGCAAGCGAATGGAAAGCGTTCCAGGACAACTTGCCTGGGTTTTGACTTGGTCCTGATGCGTCCCACCTTGGCAAGTCTTGCTCGTCGCCAGAGGCTCCGAGATGCACAGAAGACGGTGGCAGCTGCTGAAAAGAAGGGCAGCGGTGAGTTTGTCGACAAGCAAGAACATAGGCAGCTGCCTGTGCTTGGGAAGGAGCAGCTGCCTGGTTTTGGCAATTGCCTTCACAGCGCCCAGAAGCCCGGTGCTCTGCTGCTTTGTTTTTCGCAGTCAGTCAATTGCACACTAGTGAAGCTGAGCCAGGCTCTTCAGCTTTGCTGCTTTTGAGCATCTGTGCTCCACTTATGCTCTGTGACATCTCTCGAGGTGGTTTGCCTCGCCCAGGCTGGCAAGTGCCCGCTAGTAGCTAGAGCTGGGCAGGAGAGGGCAGAGAGCACTTCCATCTGACAGCAGGTTGCAGATTGCCTCGGAAAGAGCCGTGTCCTTGGAATGTGCAGCAAATCCTCTTTCTTTGCAAACCGCGGTTAGTGTGCAGTGCAGGTCCACTCTCCCCTTGCCAAATGGAGTGGGAAAGCTTTTCGCTAAGATAGAGACGACTAGAGAGGCAGAAGCGCGGCTCCGGAGCTATCCGGAGGAAAGTGCCGCTTCCCGGCGTCTTTCGGCTTGAAGCGGCGCTCCGGAGCGCTGCGCTGCCGCTCTACTGAGCTGTGCGCGAATTAGCCGCTTCTTCGCCTCCGAGAGGCAGAGATCGCGGTTGCTTGGAAGAGGCGAAGAACGAAGCCGCAAAGAAGCGGGCTTGCGTGCGAAGCCTTCCGACTGCTGGAGGACGGTGGCTGCCGCTCTCCTGCCTCTTGAATTCACTCTCGGCAAGCGAATGGAAAGCGTTCCAGGACAACTTGCCTGGGTTTTGACTTGGTCCTGATGCGTCCCACCTTGGCAAGTCTTGCTCGTCGCCAGAGGCTCCGAGATGCACAGAAAGACGGTGGCAGCTGCTGAAAAGAAGGGCAGCGGTGAGTTTGTCGACAAGCAAGAACATAGGCAGCTGCCTGTGCTTGGGAAGGAGCAGCTGCCTGGTTTTGGCAATTGCCTTCACAGCGCCCAGAAGCCCGGTGCTCTGCTGCTTTGTTTTTCGCAGTCAGTCAATTGCACACTAGTGAAGCTGAGCCAGGCTCTTCAGCTTTGCTGCTTTTGAGCATCTGTGCTCCACTTATGCTCTGTGACATCTCTCGAGGTGGTTTGCCTCGGCCAGGCTGGCAAGTGCCCGCTAGTACCTAGAGCTGGGCAGGAGAGGGCAGAGAGCACTTCCATCTGACAGCAGGTTGCAGATTGCCTCGGAAAGAGCCGTGTCCTTGGAATGTGCAGCAAATCCTCTTTCTTTGCAAACCGCGGTTAGTGTGCAGTGCAGGTCCACTCTCCCCTTGCCAAATGGAGTGGGAAAGCTTTTCGCTAAGATAGAGACGACTAGAGAGGCAGAAGCGCGGCTCCGGAGCTATCCGGAGGAAAGTGCCGCTTCCCGGCGTCTTTCGGCTTGAAGCGGCGCTCCGGAGCGCTGCGCTGCCGCTCTACTGAGCTGTGCGCGAATTAGCCTCTTCTTCGCCTCCGAGAGGCAGAGATCGCGGTTGCTTGGAAGAGGCGAAGAACGAAGCCGCAAAGAAGCGGGCTTGCGTGCGAAGCCTTCCGACTGCTGGAGGACGGTGGCTGCCGCTCTCCTGCCTCTTGAATTCACTCTCGGCAAGCGAATGGAAAGCGTTCCAGGACAACTTGCCTGGGTTTTGACTTGGTCCTGATGCGTCCCACCTTGGCAAGTCTTGCTCGTCGCCAGAGGCTCCGAGATGCACAGAAGACGGTGGCAGCTGCTGAAAAGAAGGGCAGCGGTGAGTTTGTCGACAAGCAAGAACATAGGCAGCTGCCTGTGCTTGGGAAGGAGCAGCTGCCTGGTTTTGGCAATTGCCTTCACAGCGCCCAGAAGCCCGGTGCTCTGCTGCTTTGTTTTTCGCAGTCAGTCAATTGCACACTAGTGAAGCTGAGCCAGGCTCTTCAGCTTTGCTGCTTTTGAGCATCTGTGCTCCACTTATGCTCTGTGACATCTCTCGAGGTTGTTTGCCTCGCCCAGGCTGGAAAGTGCCCGCTAGTACCTAGAGCTGGGCAGGAGAGGGCAGAGAGCACTTCCATCTGACAGCAGGTTGCAGATTGCCTCGGAAAGAGCCGTGTCCTTGGAATGTGCAGCAAATCCTCTTTCTTTGCAAACCGCGGTTAGTGTGCAGTGCAGGTCCACTCTCCCCTTGCCAAATGGAGTGGGAAAGCTTTTCGCTAAGATAGAGACGACTAGAGAGGCAGAAGCGCGGCTCCGGAGCTATCCGGAGGAAAGTGCCGCTTCCCGGCGTCTTTCGGCTTGAAGCGGCGCTCCGGAGCGCTGCGCTGCCGCTCTACTGAGCTGTGCGCGAATTAGCCGCTTCTTCGCCTCCGAGAGGCAGAGATCGCGGTTGCTTGGAAGAGGCGAAGAGCGAAGCCGCAAAGAAGCGGGCTTGTGTGCGAAGCCTTCCGACTGCTGGAGGACGGTGGCTGCCGCTCTCCTGCCTCTTGAATTCACTCTCGGCAAGCGAATGGAAAGCGTTCCAGGACAACTTGCCTGGGTTTTGACTTGGTCCTGATGCCTCCCACCTTGGCAAGTCTTGCTCGTCGCCAGAGGCTCCGAGATGCACAGAAGACGGTGGCAGCTGCTGAAAAGAAGGGCAGCGGTGAGTTTGTCGACAAGCACGAACATAGGCAGCTGCCTGTGCTTGGGAAGGAGCAGCTGCCTGGTTTTGGCAATTGCCTTCACAGCGCCCAGAAGCCCGGTGCTCTGCTGCTTTGTTTTTCGCAGTCAGTCAATTGCACACTAGTGAAGCTGAGCCAGGCTCTTCAGCTTTGCTGCTTTTGAGCATCTGTGCTCCACTTAGGCTCTGTGACATCTCTCGAGGTTGTTTGCCTCGGCCAGGCTGGCAAGTGCCCGCTAGTACCTAGAGCTGGGCAGGAGAGGGCAGAGAGCACTTCCATCTGACAGCAGGTTGCAGATTGCCTCGGAAAGAGCCGTGTCCTTGGAATGTGCAGCAAATCCTCTTTCTTTGCAAACCGCGGTTAGTGTGCAGTGCAGGTCCACTCTCCCCTTGCCAAATGGAGTGGGAAAGCTTTTCGCTAAGATAGAGACGACTAGAGAGGCAGAAGCGCGGCTCCGGAGCTATCCGGAGGAAAGTGCCGCTTCCCGGCGTCTTTCGGCTTGAAGCGGCGCTCCGGAGCGCTGCGCTGCCGCTCTACTGAGCTGTGCGCGAATTAGCCGCTTCTTCGCCTCCGAGAGGCAGAGATCGCGGTTGCTTGGAAGAGGCGAAGAACGAAGCCGCAAAGAAGCGGGCTTGCGTGCGAAGCCTTCCGACTGCTGGAGGACGGTGGCTGCCGCTCTCCTGCCTCTTGAATTCACTCTCGGCAAGCGAATGGAAAGCGTTCCAGGACAACTTGCCTGGGTTTTGACTTGGTCCTGATGCGTCCCACCTTGGCAAGTCTTGCTCGTCGCCAGAGGCTCCGAGATGCACAGAAAGACGGTGGCAGCTGCTGAAAAGAAGGGCAGCGGTGAGTTTGTCGACAAGCAAGAACATAGGCAGCTGCCTGTGCTTGGGAAGGAGCAGCTGCCTGGTTTTGGCAATTGCCTTCACAGCGCCCAGAAGCCCGGTGCTCTGCTGCTTTGTTTTTCGCAGTCAGTCAATTGCACACTAGTGAAGCTGAGCCAGGCTCTTCAGCTTTGCTGCTTTTGAGCATCTGTGCTCCACTTATGCTCTGTGACATCTCTCGAGGTGGTTTGCCTCGGCCAGGCTGGCAAGTGCCCGCTAGTAGCTAGAGCTGGGCAGGAGAGGGCAGAGAGCACTTCCATCTGACAGCAGGTTGCAGATTGCCTCGGAAAGAGCCGTGTCCTTGGAATGTGCAGCAAATCCTCTTTCTTTGCAAACCGCGGTTAGTGTGCAGTGCAGGTCCACTCTCCCCTTGCCAAATGGAGTGGGAAAGCTTTTCGCTAAGATAGAGACGACTAGAGAGGCAGAAGCGCGGCTCCGGAGCTATCCGGAGGAAAGTGCCGCTTCCCGGCGTCTTTCGGCTTGAAGCGGCGCTCCGGAGCGCTGCGCTGCCGCTCTACTGAGCTGTGCGCGAATTAGCCTCTTCTTCGCCTCCGAGAGGCAGAGATCGCGGTTGCTTGGAAGAGGCGAAGAACGAAGCCGCAAAGAAGCGGGCTTGCGTGCGAAGCCTTCCGACTGCTGGAGGACGGTGGCTGCCGCTCTCCTGCCTCTTGAATTCACTCTCGGCAAGCGAATGGAAAGCGTTCCAGGACAACTTGCCTGGGTTTTGACTTGGTCCTGATGCGTCCCACCTTGGCAAGTCTTGCTCGTCGCCAGAGGCTCCGAGATGCACAGAAGACGGTGGCAGCTGCTGAAAAGAAGGGCAGCGGTGAGTTTGTCGACAAGCAAGAACATAGGCAGCTGCCTGTGCTTGGGAAGGAGCAGCTGCCTGGTTTTGGCAATTGCCTTCACAGCGCCCAGAAGCCCGGTGCTCTGCTGCTTTGTTTTTCGCAGTCAGTCAATTGCACACTAGTGAAGCTGAGCCAGGCTCTTCAGCTTTGCTGCTTTTGAGCATCTGTGCTCCACTTATGCTCTGTGACATCTCTCGAGGTGGTTTGCCTCGCCCAGGCTGGCAAGTGCCCGCTAGTACCTAGAGCTGGGCAGGAGAGGGCAGAGAGCACTTCCATCTGACAGCAGGTTGCAGATTGCCTCGGAAAGAGCCGTGTCCTTGGAATGTGCAGCAAATCCTCTTTCTTTGCAAACCGCGGTTAGTGTGCAGTGCAGGTCCACTCTCCCCTTGCCAAATGGAGTGGGAAAGCTTTTCGCTAAGATAGAGACGACTAGAGAGGCAGAAGCGCGGCTCCGGAGCTATCCGGAGGAAAGTGCCGCTTCCCGGCGTCTTTCGGCTTGAAGCGGCGCTCCGGAGCGCTGCACTGCCGCTCTACTGAGCTGTGCGCGAATTAGCCGCTTCTTCGCCTCCGAGAGGCAGAGATCGCGGTTGCTTGGAAGAGGCGAAGAACGAAGCCGCAAAGAAGCGGGCTTGCGTGCGAAGCCTTCCGACTGCTGGAGGACGGTGGCTGCCGCTCTCCTGCCTCTTGAATTCACTCTCGGCAAGCGAATGGAAAGCGTTCCAGGACAACTTGCCTGGGTTTTGACTTGGTCCTGATGCGTCCCACCTTGGCAAGTCTTGCTCGTCGCCAGAGGCTCCGAGATGCACAGAAGACGGTGGCAGCTGCTGAAAAGAAGGGCAGCGGTGAGTTTGTCGACAAGCAAGAACATAGGCAGCTGCCTGTGCTTGGGAAGGAGCAGCTGCCTGGTTTTGGCAATTGCCTTCACAGCGCCCAGAAGCCCGGTGCTCTGCTGCTTTGTTTTTCGCAGTCAGTCAATTGCACACTAGTGAAGCTGAGCCAGGCTCTTCAGCTTTGCTGCTTTTGAGCATCTGTGCTCCACTTATGCTCTGTGACATCTCTCGAGGTGGTTTGCCTCGCCCAGGCTGGCAAGTGCCCGCTAGTAGCTAGAGCTGGGCAGGAGAGGGCAGAGAGCACTTCCATCTGACAGCAGGTTGCAGATTGCCTCGGAAAGAGCCGTGTCCTTGGAATGTGCAGCAAATCCTCTTTCTTTGCAAACCGCGGTTAGTGTGCAGTGCAGGTCCACTCTCCCCTTGCCAAATGGAGTGGGAAAGCTTTTCGCTAAGATAGAGACGACTAGAGAGGCAGAAGCGCGGCTCCGGAGCTATCCGGAGGAAAGTGCCGCTTCCCGGCGTCTTTCGGCTTGAAGCGGCGCTCCGGAGCGCTGCGCTGCCGCTCTACTGAGCTGTGCGCGAATTAGCCGCTTCTTCGCCTCCGAGAGGCAGAGATCGCGGTTGCTTGGAAGAGGCGAAGAACGAAGCCGCAAAGAAGCGGGCTTGCGTGCGAAGCCTTCCGACTGCTGGAGGACGGTGGCTGCCGCTCTCCTGCCTGTTGAATTCACTCTCGGCAAGCGAATGGAAAGCGTTCCAGGACAACTTGCCTGGGTTTTGACTTGGTCCTGATGCGTCCCACCTTGGCAAGTCTTGCTCGTCGCCAGAGGCTCCGAGATGCACAGAAGACGGTGGCAGCTGCTGAAAAGAAGGGCAGCGGTGAGTTTGTCGACAAGCAAGAACATAGGCAGCTGCCTGTGCTTGGGAAGGAGCAGCTGCCTGGTTTTGGCAATTGCCTTCACAGCGCCCAGAAGCCCGGTGCTCTGCTGCTTTGTTTTTCGCAGTCAGTCAATTGCACACTAGTGAAGCTGAGCCAGGCTCTTCAGCTTTGCTGCTTTTGAGCATCTGTGCTCCACTTATGCTCTGTGAAATCTCTCGAGGTTGTTTGCCTCGGCCAGGCTGGCAAGTGCCCGCTAGTACCTAGAGCTGGGCAGGAGAGGGCAGAGAGCACTTCCATCTGACAGCAGGTTGCAGATTGCCTCGGAAAGAGCCGTGTCCTTGGAATGTGCAGCAAATCCTCTTTCTTTGCAAACCGCGGTTAGTGTGCAGTGCAGGTCCACTCTCCCCTTGCCAAATGGAGTGGGAAAGCTTTTCGCTAAGATAGAGACGACTAGAGAGGCAGAAGCGCGGCTCCGGAGCTATCCGGAGGAAAGTGCCGCTTCCCGGCGTCTTTCGGCTTGAAGCGGCGCTCCGGAGCGCTGCGCTGCCGCTCTACTGAGCTGTGCACGAATTAGCCGCTTCTTCGCCTCCGAGAGGCAGAGATCGCGGTTGCTTGGAAGAGGCGAAGAATGAAGCCGCAAAGAAGCGGGCTTGCATGCGAAGCCTTCCGACTGCTGGAGGACGGTGGCTGCCGCTCTCCTGCCTCTTGAATTCACTCTCGGCAAGCGAATGGAAAGCGTTCCAGGACAACTTGCCTGGGTTTTGACTTGGTCCTGATGCGTCCCACCTTGGCAAGTCTTGCTCGTCGCCAGAGGCTCCGAGATGCACAGAAAGACGGTGGCAGCTGCTGAAAAGAAGGGCAGCGGTGAGTTTGTCGACAAGCAAGAACATAGGCAGCTGCCTGTGCTTGGGAAGGAGCAGCTGCCTGGTTTTGGCAATTGCCTTCACAGCGCCCAGAAGCCCGGTGCTCTGCTGCTTTGTTTTTCGCAGTCAGTCAATTGCACACTAGTGAAGCTGAGCCAGGCTCTTCAGCTTTGCTGCTTTTGAGCATCTGTGCTCCACTTATGCTCTGTGACATCTCTCGAGGTGGTTTGCCTCGGCCAGGCTGGCAAGTGCCCGCTAGTAGCTAGAGCTGGGCAGGAGAGGGCAGAGAGCACTTCCATCTGACAGCAGGTTGCAGATTGCCTCGGAAAGAGCCGTGTCCTTGGAATGTGCAGCAAATCCTCTTTCTTTGCAAACCGCGGTTAGTGTGCAGTGCAGGTCCACTCTCCCCTTGCCAAATGGAGTGGGAAAGCTTTTCGCTAAGATAGAGACGACTAGAGAGGCAGAAGCGCGGCTCCGGAGCTATCCGGAGGAAAGTGCCGCTTCCCGGCGTCTTTCGGCTTGAAGCGGCGCTCCGGAGCGCTGCGCTGCCGCTCTACTGAGCTGTGCGCGAATTAGCCTCTTCTTCGCCTCCGAGAGGCAGAGATCGCGGTTGCTTGGAAGAGGCGAAGAACGAAGCCGCAAAGAAGCGGGCTTGCGTGCGAAGCCTTCCGACTGCTGGAGGACGGTGGCTGCCGCTCTCCTGCCTCTTGAATTCACTCTCGGCAAGCGAATGGAAAGCGTTCCAGGACAACTTGCCTGGGTTTTGACTTGGTCCTGATGCGTCCCACCTTGGCAAGTCTTGCTCGTCGCCAGAGGCTCCGAGATGCACAGAAGACGGTGGCAGCTGCTGAAAAGAAGGGCAGCGGTGAGTTTGTCGACAAGCAAGAACATAGGCAGCTGCCTGTGCTTGGGAAGGAGCAGCTGCCTGGTTTTGGCAATTGCCTTCACAGCGCCCAGAAGCCCGGTGCTCTGCTGCTTTGTTTTTCGCAGTCAGTCAATTGCACACTAGTGAAGCTGAGCCAGGCTCTTCAGCTTTGCTGCTTTTGAGCATCTGTGCTCCACTTATGCTCTGTGACATCTCTCGAGGTGGTTTGCCTCGCCCAGGCTGGCAAGTGCCCGCTAGTAGCTAGAGCTGGGCAGGAGAGGGCAGAGAGCACTTCCATCTGACAGCAGGTTGCAGATTGCCTCGGAAAGAGCCGTGTCCTTGGAATGTGCAGCAAATCCTCTTTCTTTGCAAACCGCGGTTAGTGTGCAGTGCAGGTCCACTCTCCCCTTGCCAAATGGAGTGGGAAAGCTTTTCGCTAAGATAGAGACGACTAGAGAGGCAGAAGCGCGGCTCCGGAGCTATCCGGAGGAAAGTGCCGCTTCCCGGCGTCTTTCGGCTTGAAGCGGCGCTCCGGAGCGCTGCACTGCCGCTCTACTGAGCTGTGCGCGAATTAGCCGCTTCTTCGCCTCCGAGAGGCAGAGATCGCGGTTGCTTGGAAGAGGCGAAGAACGAAGCCGCAAAGAAGCGGGCTTGCGTGCGAAGCCTTCCGACTGCTGGAGGACGGTGGCTGCCGCTCTCCTGCCTCTTGAATTCACTCTCGGCAAGCGAATGGAAAGCGTTCCAGGACAACTTGCCTGGGTTTTGACTTGGTCCTGATGCGTCCCACCTTGGCAAGTCTTGCTCGTCGCCAGAGGCTCCGAGATGCACAGAAGACGGTGGCAGCTGCTGAAAAGAAGGGCAGCGGTGAGTTTGTCGACAAGCAAGAACATAGGCAGCTGCCTGTGCTTGGGAAGGAGCAGCTGCCTGGTTTTGGCAATTGCCTTCACAGCGCCCAGAAGCCCGGTGCTCTGCTGCTTTGTTTTTCGCAGTCAGTCAATTGCACACTAGTGAAGCTGAGCCAGGCTCTTCAGCTTTGCTGCTTTTGAGCATCTGTGCTCCACTTATGCTCTGTGACATCTCTCGAGGTGGTTTGCCTCGCCCAGGCTGGCAAGTGCCCGCTAGTACCTAGAGCTGGGCAGGAGAGGGCAGAGAGCACTTCCATCTGACAGCAGGTTGCAGATTGCCTCGGAAAGAGCCGTGTCCTTGGAATGTGCAGCAAATCCTCTTTCTTTGCAAACCGCGGTTAGTGTGCAGTGCAGGTCCACTCTCCCCTTGCCAAATGGAGTGGGAAAGCTTTTCGCTAAGATAGAGACGACTAGAGAGGCAGAAGCGCGGCTCCGGAGCTATCCGGAGGAAAGTGCCGCTTCCCGGCGTCTTTCGGCTTGAAGCGGCGCTCCGGAGCGCTGCGCTGCCGCTCTACTGAGCTGTGCGCGAATTAGCCGCTTCTTCGCCTCCGAGAGGCAGAGATCGCGGTTGCTTGGAAGAGGCGAAGAACGAAGCCGCAAAGAAGCGGGCTTGCGTGCGAAGCCTTCCGACTGCTGGGAGGACGGTGGCTGCCGCTCTCCTGCCTCTTGAATTCACTCTCGGCAAGCGAATGGAAAGCGTTCCAGGACAACTTGCCTGGGTTTTGACTTGGTCCTGATGCGTCCCACCTTGGCAAGTCTTGCTCGTCGCCAGAGGCTCCGAGATGCACAGAAGACGGTGGCAGCTGCTGAAAAGAAGGGCAGCGGTGAGTTTGTCGACAAGCAAGAACATAGGCAGCTGCCTGTGCTTGGGAAGGAGCAGCTGCCTGGTTTTGGCAATTGCCTTCACAGCGCCCAGAAGCCCGGTGCTCTGCTGCTTTGTTTTTCGCAGTCAGTCAATTGCACACTAGTGAAGCTGAGCCAGGCTCTTCAGCTTTGCTGCTTTTGAGCATCTGTGCTCCACTTATGCTCTGTGAAATCTCTCGAGGTTGTTTGCCTCGGCCAGGCTGGCAAGTGCCCGCTAGTACCTAGAGCTGGGCAGGAGAGGGCAGAGAGCACTTCCATCTGACAGCAGGTTGCAGATTGCCTCGGAAAGAGCCGTGTCCTTGGAATGTGCAGCAAATCCTCTTTCTTTGCAAACCGCGGTTAGTGTGCAGTGCAGGTCCACTCTCCCCTTGCCAAATGGAGTGGGAAAGCTTTTCGCTAAGATAGAGACGACTAGAGAGGCAGAAGCGCGGCTCCGGAGCTATCCGGAGGAAAGTGCCGCTTCCCGGCGTCTTTCGGCTTGAAGCGGCGCTCCGGAGCGCTGCGCTGCCGCTCTACTGAGCTGTGCACGAATTAGCCGCTTCTTCGCCTCCGAGAGGCAGAGATCGCGGTTGCTTGGAAGAGGCGAAGAACGAAGCCGCAAAGAAGCGGGCTTGCATGCGAAGCCTTCCGACTGCTGGAGGACGGTGGCTGCCGCTCTCCTGCCTGTTGAATTCACTCTCGGCAAGCGAATGGAAAGCGTTCCAGGACAACTTGCCTGGGTTTTGACTTGGTCCTGATGCGTCCCACCTTGGCAAGTCTTGCTCGTCGCCAGAGGCTCCGAGATGCACAGAAGACGGTGGCAGCTGCTGAAAAGAAGGGCAGCGGTGAGTTTGTCGACAAGCAAGAACATAGGCAGCTGCCTGTGCTTGGGAAGGAGCAGCTGCCTGGTTTTGGCAATTGCCTTCACAGCGCCCAGAAGCCCGGTGCTCTGCTGCTTTGTTTTTCGCAGTCAGTCAATTGCACACTAGTGAAGCTGAGCCAGGCTCTTCAGCTTTGCTGCTTTTGAGCATCTGTGCTCCACTTATGCTCTGTGACATCTCTCGAGGTGGTTTGCCTCGGCCAGGCTGGAAAGTGCCCGCTAGTACCTAGAGCTGGGCAGGAGAGGGCAGAGAGCACTTCCATCTGACAGCAGGTTGCAGATTGCCTCGGAAAGAGCCGTGTCCTTGGAATGTGCAGCAAATCCTCTTTCTTTGCAAACCGCGGTTAGTGTGCAGTGCAGGTCCACTCTCCCCTTGCCAAATGGAGTGGGAAAGCTTTTCGCTAAGATAGAGACGACTAGAGAGGCAGAAGCGCGGCTCCGGAGCTATCCGGAGGAAAGTGCCGCTTCCCGGCGTCTTTCGGCTTGAAGCGGCGCTCCGGAGCGCTGCGCTGCCGCTCTACTGAGCTGTGCGCGAATTAGCCTCTTCTTCGCCTCCGAGAGGCAGAGATCGCGGTTGCTTGGAAGAGGCGAAGAACGAAGCCGCAAAGAAGCGGGCTTGCGTGCGAAGCCTTCCGACTGCTGGAGGACGGTGGCTGCCGCTCTCCTGCCTCTTGAATTCACTCTCGGCAAGCGAATGGAAAGCGTTCCAGGACAACTTGCCTGGGTTTTGACTTGGTCCTGATGCGTCCCACCTTGGCAAGTCTTGCTCGTCGCCAGAGGCTCCGAGATGCACAGAAGACGGTGGCAGCTGCTGAAAAGAAGGGCAGCGGTGAGTTTGTCGACAAGCAAGAACATAGGCAGCTGCCTGTGCTTGGGAAGGAGCAGCTGCCTGGTTTTGGCAATTGCCTTCACAGCGCCCAGAAGCCCGGTGCTCTGCTGCTTTGTTTTTCGCAGTCAGTCAATTGCACACTAGTGAAGCTGAGCCAGGCTCTTCAGCTTTGCTGCTTTTGAGCATCTGTGCTCCACTTATGCTCTGTGACATCTCTCGAGGTGGTTTGCCTCGCCCAGGCTGGCAAGTGCCCGCTAGTACCTAGAGCTGGGCAGGAGAGGGCAGAGAGCACTTCCATCTGACAGCAGGTTGCAGATTGCCTCGGAAAGAGCCGTGTCCTTGGAATGTGCAGCAAATCCTCTTTCTTTGCAAACCGCGGTTAGTGTGCAGTGCAGGTCCACTCTCCCCTTGCCAAATGGAGTGGGAAAGCTTTTCGCTAAGATAGAGACGACTAGAGAGGCAGAAGCGCGGCTCCGGAGCTATCCGGAGGAAAGTGCCGCTTCCCGGCGTCTTTCGGCTTGAAGCGGCGCTCCGGAGCGCTGCACTGCCGCTCTACTGAGCTGTGCGCGAATTAGCCGCTTCTTCGCCTCCGAGAGGCAGAGATCGCGGTTGCTTGGAAGAGGCGAAGAACGAAGCCGCAAAGAAGCGGGCTTGCGTGCGAAGCCTTCCGACTGCTGGAGGACGGTGGCTGCCGCTCTCCTGCCTCTTGAATTCACTCTCGGCAAGCGAATGGAAAGCGTTCCAGGACAACTTGCCTGGGTTTTGACTTGGTCCTGATGCGTCCCACCTTGGCAAGTCTTGCTCGTCGCCAGAGGCTCCGAGATGCACAGAAGACGGTGGCAGCTGCTGAAAAGAAGGGCAGCGGTGAGTTTGTCGACAAGCAAGAACATAGGCAGCTGCCTGTGCTTGGGAAGGAGCAGCTGCCTGGTTTTGGCAATTGCCTTCACAGCGCCCAGAAGCCCGGTGCTCTGCTGCTTTGTTTTTCGCAGTCAGTCAATTGCACACTAGTGAAGCTGAGCCAGGCTCTTCAGCTTTGCTGCTTTTGAGCATCTGTGCTCCACTTATGCTCTGTGACATCTCTCGAGGTGGTTTGCCTCGCCCAGGCTGGCAAGTGCCCGCTAGTACCTAGAGCTGGGCAGGAGAGGGCAGAGAGCACTTCCATCTGACAGCAGGTTGCAGATTGCCTCGGAAAGAGCCGTGTCCTTGGAATGTGCAGCAAATCCTCTTTCTTTGCAAACCGCGGTTAGTGTGCAGTGCAGGTCCACTCTCCCCTTGCCAAATGGAGTGGGAAAGCTTTTCGCTAAGATAGAGACGACTAGAGAGGCAGAAGCGCGGCTCCGGAGCTATCCGGAGGAAAGTGCCGCTTCCCGGCGTCTTTCGGCTTGAAGCGGCGCTCCGGAGCGCTGCGCTGCCGCTCTACTGAGCTGTGCGCGAATTAGCCGCTTCTTCGCCTCCGAGAGGCAGAGATCGCGGTTGCTTGGAAGAGGCGAAGAACGAAGCCGCAAAGAAGCGGGCTTGCGTGCGAAGCCTTCCGACTGCTGGAGGACGGTGGCTGCCGCTCTCCTGCCTCTTGAATTCACTCTCGGCAAGCGAATGGAAAGCGTTCCAGGACAACTTGCCTGGGTTTTGACTTGGTCCTGATGCGTCCCACCTTGGCAAGTCTTGCTCGTCGCCAGAGGCTCCGAGATGCACAGAAGACGGTGGCAGCTGCTGAAAAGAAGGGCAGCGGTGAGTTTGTCGACAAGCAAGAACATAGGCAGCTGCCTGTGCTTGGGAAGGAGCAGCTGCCTGGTTTTGGCAATTGCCTTCACAGCGCCCAGAAGCCCCGGTGCTCTGCTGCTTTGTTTTTCGCAGTCAGTCAATTGCACACTAGTGAAGCTGAGCCAGGCTCTTCAGCTTTGCTGCTTTTGAGCATCTGTGCTCCACTTATGCTCTGTGACATCTCTCGAGGTGGTTTGCCTCGCCCAGGCTGGCAAGTGCCCGCTAGTAGCTAGAGCTGGGCAGGAGAGGGCAGAGAGCACTTCCATCTGACAGCAGGTTGCAGATTGCCTCGGAAAGAGCCGTGTCCTTGGAATGTGCAGCAAATCCTCTTTCTTTGCAAACCGCGGTTAGTGTGCAGTGCAGGTCCACTCTCCCCTTGCCAAATGGAGTGGGAAAGCTTTTCGCTAAGATAGAGACGACTAGAGAGGCAGAAGCGCGGCTCCGGAGCTATCCGGAGGAAAGTGCCGCTTCCCGGCGTCTTTCGGCTTGAAGCGGCGCTCCGGAGCGCTGCGCTGCCGCTCTACTGAGCTGTGCACGAATTAGCCGCTTCTTCGCCTCCGAGAGGCAGAGATCGCGGTTGCTTGGAAGAGGCGAAGAACGAAGCCGCAAAGAAGCGGGCTTGCATGCGAAGCCTTCCGACTGCTGGAGGACGGTGGCTGCCGCTCTCCTGCCTGTTGAATTCACTCTCGGCAAGCGAATGGAAAGCGTTCCAGGACAACTTGCCTGGGTTTTGACTTGGTCCTGATGCGTCCCACCTTGGCAAGTCTTGCTCGTCGCCAGAGGCTCCGAGATGCACAGAAGACGGTGGCAGCTGCTGAAAAGAAGGGCAGCGGTGAGTTTGTCGACAAGCAAGAACATAGGCAGCTGCCTGTGCTTGGGAAGGAGCAGCTGCCTGGTTTTGGCAATTGCCTTCACAGCGCCCAGAAGCCCGGTGCTCTGCTGCTTTGTTTTTCGCAGTCAGTCAATTGCACACTAGTGAAGCTGAGCCAGGCTCTTCAGCTTTGCTGCTTTTGAGCATCTGTGCTCCACTTATGCTCTGTGACATCTCTCGAGGTGGTTTGCCTCGCCCAGGCTGGCAAGTGCCCGCTAGTAGCTAGAGCTGGGCAGGAGAGGGCAGAGAGCACTTCCATCTGACAGCAGGTTGCAGATTGCCTCGGAAAGAGCCGTGTCCTTGGAATGTGCAGCAAATCCTCTTTCTTTGCAAACCGCGGTTAGTGTGCAGTGCAGGTCCACTCTCCCCTTGCCAAATGGAGTGGGAAAGCTTTTCGCTAAGATAGAGACGACTAGAGAGGCAGAAGCGCGGCTCCGGAGCTATCCGGAGGAAAGTGCCGCTTCCCGGCGTCTTTCGGCTTGAAGCGGCGCTCCGGAGCGCTGCACTGCCGCTCTACTGAGCTGTGCGCGAATTAGCCGCTTCTTCGCCTCCGAGAGGCAGAGATCGCGGTTGCTTGGAAGAGGCGAAGAACGAAGCCGCAAAGAAGCGGGCTTGCGTGCGAAGCCTTCCGACTGCTGGAGGACGGTGGCTGCCGCTCTCCTGCCTCTTGAATTCACTCTCGGCAAGCGAATGGAAAGCGTTCCAGGACAACTTGCCTGGGTTTTGACTTGGTCCTGATGCGTCCCACCTTGGCAAGTCTTGCTCGTCGCCAGAGGCTCCGAGATGCACAGAAGACGGTGGCAGCTGCTGAAAAGAAGGGCAGCGGTGAGTTTGTCGACAAGCAAGAACATAGGCAGCTGCCTGTGCTTGGGAAGGAGCAGCTGCCTGGTTTTGGCAATTGCCTTCACAGCGCCCAGAAGCCCGGTGCTCTGCTGCTTTGTTTTTCGCAGTCAGTCAATTGCACACTAGTGAAGCTGAGCCAGGCTCTTCAGCTTTGCTGCTTTTGAGCATCTGTGCTCCACTTATGCTCTGTGACATCTCTCGAGGTGGTTTGCCTCGCCCAGGCTGGCAAGTGCCCGCTAGTAGCTAGAGCTGGGCAAGAGAGGGCAGAGAGCACTTCCATCTGACAGCAGGTTGCAGATTGCCTCGGAAAGAGCCGTGTCCTTGGAATGTGCAGCAAATCCTCTTTCTTTGCAAACCGCGGTTAGTGTGCAGTGCAGGTCCACTCTCCCCTTGCCAAATGGAGTGGGAAAGCTTTTCGCTAAGATAGAGACGACTAGAGAGGCAGAAGCGCGGCTCCGGAGCTATCCGGAGGAAAGTGCCGCTTCCCGGCGTCTTTCAGCTTGAAGCGGCGCTCCGGAGCGCTGCGCTGCCGCTCTACTGAGCTGTGCGCGAATTAGCCGCTTCTTCGCCTCCGAGAGGCAGAGATCGCGGTTGCTTGGAAGAGGCGAAGAACGAAGCCGCAAAGAAGCGGGCTTGCGTGCGAAGCCTTCCGACTGCTGGAGGACGGTGGCTGCCGCTCTCCTGCCTCTTGAATTCACTCTCGGCAAGCGAATGGAAAGCGTTCCAGGACAACTTGCCTGGGTTTTGACTTGGTCCTGATGCGTCCCACCTTGGCAAGTCTTGCTCGTCGCCAGAGGCTCCGAGATGCACAGAAGACGGTGGCAGCTGCTGAAAAGAAGGGCAGCGGTGAGTTTGTCGACAAGCAAGAACATAGGCAGCTGCCTGTGCTTGGGAAGGAGCAGCTGCCTGGTTTTGGCAATTGCCTTCACAGCGCCCAGAAGCCGGTGCTCTGCTGCTTTGTTTTTCGCAGTCAGTCAATTGCACACTAGTGAAGCTGAGCCAGGCTCTTCAGCTTTGCTGCTTTTGAGCATCTGTGCTCCACTTATGCTCTGTGAAATCTCTCGAGGTTGTTTGCCTCGGCCAGGCTGGCAAGTGCCCGCTAGTACCTAGAGCTGGGCAGGAGAGGGCAGAGAGCACTTCCATCTGACAGCAGGTTGCAGATTGCCTCGGAAAGAGCCGTGTCCTTGGAATGTGCAGCAAATCCTCTTTCTTTGCAAACCGCGGTTAGTGTGCAGTGCAGGTCCACTCTCCCCTTGCCAAATGGAGTGGGAAAGCTTTTCGCTAAGATAGAGACGACTAGAGAGGCAGAAGCGCGGCTCCGGAGCTATCCGGAGGAAAGTGCCGCTTCCCGGCGTCTTTCGGCTTGAAGCGGCACTCCGGAGCGCTGCGCTGCCGCTCTACTGAGCTGTGCACGAATTAGCCGCTTCTTCGCCTCCGAGAGGCAGAGATCGCGGTTGCTTGGAAGAGGCGAAGAACGAAGCCGCAAAGAAGCGGGCTTGCATGCGAAGCCTTCCGACTGCTGGAGGACGGTGGCTGCCGCTCTCCTAGCTGTTGAATTCACTCTCGGCAAGCGAATGGAAAGCGTTCCAGGACAACTTGCCTGGGTTTTGACTTGGTCCTGATGCGTCCCACCTTGGCAAGTCTTGCTCGTCGCCAGAGGCTCCGAGATGCACAGAAGACGGTGGCAGCTGCTGAAAAGAAGGGCAGCGGTGAGTTTGTCGACAAGCAAGAACATAGGCAGCTGCCTGTGCTTGGGAAGGAGCAGCTGCCTGGTTTTGGCAATTGCCTTCACAGCGCCCAGAAGCCCGGTGCTCTGCTGCTTTGTTTTTCGCAGTCAGTCAATTGCACACTAGTGAAGCTGAGCCAGGCTCTTCAGCTTTGCTGCTTTTGAGCATCTGTGCTCCTCTTATGCTCTGTGACATCTCTCGAGGTTGTTTGCCTCGCCCAGGCTGGAAAGTGCCCGCTAGTACCTAGAGCTGGGCAGGAGAGGGCAGAGAGCACTTCCATCTGACAGCAGGTTGCAGATTGCCTCGGAAAGAGCCGTGTCCTTGGAATGTGCAGCAAATCCTCTTTCTTTGCAAACCGCGGTTAGTGTGCAGTGCAGGTCCACTCTCCCCTTGCCAAATGGAGTGGGAAAGCTTTTCGCTAAGATAGAGACGACTAGAGAGGCAGAAGCGCGGCTCCGGAGCTATCCGGAGGAAAGTGCCGCTTCCCGGCGTCTTTCGGCTTGAAGCGGCGCTCCGGAGCGCTGCGCTGCCGCTCTACTGAGCTGTGCGCGAATTAGCCGCTTCTTCGCCTCCGAGAGGCAGAGATCGCGGTTGCTTGGAAGAGGCGAAGAACGAAGCCGCAAAGAAGCGGGCTTGCGTGCGAAGCCTTCCGACTGCTGGAGGACGGTGGCTGCCGCTCTCCTGCCTGTTGAATTCACTCTCGGCAAGCGAATGGAAAGCGTTCCAGGACAACTTGCCTGGGTTTTGACTTGGTCCTGATGCGTCCCACCTTGGCAAGTCTTGCTCGTCGCCAGAGGCTCCGAGATGCACAGAAGACGGTGGCAGCTGCTGAAAAGAAGGGCAGCGGTGAGTTTGTCGACAAGCACGAACATAGGCAGCTGCCTGTGCTTGGGAAGGAGCAGCTGCCTGGTTTTGGCAATTGCCTTCACAGCGCCCAGAAGCCCGGTGCTCTGCTGCTTTGTTTTTCGCAGTCAGTCAATTGCACACTAGTGAAGCTGAGCCAGGCTCTTCAGCTTTGCTGCTTTTGAGCATCTGTGCTCCACTTAGGCTCTGTGACATCTCTCGAGGTTGCTTGCCTCGCCCAGGCTGGAAAGTGCCCGCTAGTACCTAGAGCTGGGCAGGAGAGGGCAGAGAGCACTTCCATCTGACAGCAGGTTGCAGATTGCCTCGGAAAGAGCCGTGTCCTTGGAATGTGCAGCAAATCCTCTTTCTTTGCAAACCGCGGTTAGTGTGCAGTGCAGGTCCACTCTCCCCTTGCCAAATGGAGTGGGAAAGCTTTTCGCTAAGATAGAGACGACTAGAGAGGCAGAAGCGCGGCTCCGGAGCTATCCGGAGGAAAGTGCCGCTTCCCGGCGTCTTTCGGCTTGAAGCGGCGCTCCGGAGCGCTGCGCTGCCGCTCTACTGAGCTGTGCGCGAATTAGCCGCTTCTTCGCCTCCGAGAGGCAGAGATCGCGGTTGCTTGGAAGAGGCGAAGAACGAAGCCGCAAAGAAGCGGGCTTGCATGCGAAGCCTTCCGACTGCTGGAGGACGGTGGCTGCCGCTCTCCTGCCTGTTGAATTCACTCTCGGCAAGCGAATGGAAAGCGTTCCAGGACAACTTGCCTGGGTTTTGACTTGGTCCTGATGCGTCCCACCTTGGCAAGTCTTGCTCGTCGCCAGAGGCTCCGAGATGCACAGAAGACGGTGGCAGCTGCTGAAAAGAAGGGCAGCGGTGAGTTTGTCGACAAGCAAGAACATAGGCAGCTGCCTGTGCTTGGGAAGGAGCAGCTGCCTGGTTTTGGCAATTGCCTTCACAGCGCCCAGAAGCCCGGTGCTCTGCTGCTTTGTTTTTCGCAGTCAGTCAATTGCACACTAGTGAAGCTGAGCCAGGCTCTTCAGCTTTGCTGCTTTTGAGCATCTGTGCTCCTCTTATGCTCTGTGACATCTCTCGAGGTTGTTTGCCTCGCCAGGCTGGAAAGTGCCCGCTAGTACCTAGAGCTGGGCAGGAGAGGGCAGAGAGCACTTCCATCTGACAGCAGGTTGCAGATTGCCTCGGAAAGAGCCGTGTCCTTGGAATGTGCAGCAAATCCTCTTTCTTTGCAAACCGCGGTTAGTGTGCAGTGCAGGTCCACTCTCCCCTTGCCAAATGGAGTGGGAAAGCTTTTCGCTAAGATAGAGACGACTAGAGAGGCAGAAGCGCGGCTCCGGAGCTATCCGGAGGAAAGTGCCGCTTCCCGGCGTCTTTCTGCTTGAAGCGGCGCTCCGGAGCGCTGCGCTGCCGCTCTACTGAGCTGTGCGCGAATTAGCCGCTTCTTCGCCTCCGAGAGGCAGAGATCGCGGTTGCTTGGAAGAGGCGAAGAACGAAGCCGCAAAGAAGCGGGCTTGCGTGCGAAGCCTTCCGACTGCTGGAGGACGGTGGCTGCCGCTCTCCTGCCTGTTGAATTCACTCTCGGCAAGCGAATGGAAAGCGTTCCAGGACAACTTGCCTGGGTTTTGACTTGGTCCTGATGCGTCCCACCTTGGCAAGTCTTGCTCGTCGCCAGAGGCTCCGAGATGCACAGAAGACGGTGGCAGCTGCTGAAAAGAAGGGCAGCGGTGAGTTTGTCGACAAGCACGAACATAGGCAGCTGCCTGTGCTTGGGAAGGAGCAGCTGCCTGGTTTTGGCAATTGCCTTCACAGCGCCCAGAAGCCCGGTGCTCTGCTGCTTTGTTTTTCGCAGTCAGTCAATTGCACACTAGTGAAGCTGAGCCAGGCTCTTCAGCTTTGCTGCTTTTGAGCATCTGTGCTCCACTTAGGCTCTGTGACATCTCTCGAGGTTGCTTGCCTCGCCCAGGCTGGAAAGTGCCCGCTAGTACCTAGAGCTGGGCAGGAGAGGGCAGAGAGCACTTCCATCTGACAGCAGGTTGCAGATTGCCTCGGAAAGAGCCGTGTCCTTGGAATGTGCAGCAAATCCTCTTTCTTTGCAAACCGCGGTTAGTGTGCAGTGCAGGTCCACTCTCCCCTTGCCAAATGGAGTGGGAAAGCTTTTCGCTAAGATAGAGACGACTAGAGAGGCAGAAGCGCGGCTCCGGAGCTATCCGGAGGAAAGTGCCGCTTCCCGGCGTCTTTCGGCTTGAAGCGGCGCTCCGGAGCGCTGCGCTGCCGCTCTACTGAGCTGTGCGCGAATTAGCCGCTTCTTCGCCTCCGAGAGGCAGAGATCGCGGTTGCTTGGAAGAGGCGAAGAACGAAGCCGCAAAGAAGCGGGCTTGCGTGCGAAGCCTTCCGACTGCTGGAGGACGGTGGCTGCCGCTCTCCTGCCTCTTGAATTCACTCTCGGCAAGCGAATGGAAAGCGTTCCAGGACAACTTGCCTGGGTTTTGACTTGGTCCTGATGCGTCCCACCTTGGCAAGTCTTGCTCGTCGCCAGAGGCTCCGAGATGCACAGAAAGACGGTGGCAGCTGCTGAAAAGAAGGGCAGCGGTGAGTTTGTCGACAAGCAAGAACATAGGCAGCTGCCTGTGCTTGGGAAGGAGCAGCTGCCTGGTTTTGGCAATTGCCTTCACAGCGCCCAGAAGCCCGGTGCTCTGCTGCTTTGTTTTTTGCAGTCAGTCAATTGCACACTAGTGAAGCTGAGCCAGGCTCTTCAGCTTTGCTGCTTTTGAGCATCTGTGCTCCACTTATGCTCTGTGACATCTCTCGAGGTGGTTTGCCTCGCCCAGGCTGGAAAGTGCCCGCTAGTACCTAGAGCTGGGCAGGAGAGGGCAGAGAGCACTTCCATCTGACAGCAGGTTGCAGATTGCCTCGGAAAGAGCCGTGTCCTTGGAATGTGCAGCAAATCCTCTTTCTTTGCAAACCGCGGTTAGTGTGCAGTGCAGGTCCACTCTCCCCTTGCCAAATGGAGTGGGAAAGCTTTTCGCTAAGATAGAGACGACTAGAGAGGCAGAAGCGCGGCTCCGGAGCTATCCGGAGGAAAGTGCCGCTTCCCGGCGTCTTTCGGCTTGAAGCGGCGCTCCGGAGCGCTGCGCTGCCGCTCTACTGAGCTGTGCGCGAATTAGCCTCTTCTTCGCCTCCGAGAGGCAGAGATCGCGGTTGCTTGGAAGAGGCGAAGAACGAAGCCGCAAAGAAGCGGGCTTGCGTGCGAAGCCTTCCGACTGCTGGAGGACGGTGGCTGCCGCTCTCCTGCCTCTTGAATTCACTCTCGGCAAGCGAATGGAAAGCGTTCCAGGACAACTTGCCTGGGTTTTGACTTGGTCCTGATGCGTCCCACCTTGGCAAGTCTTGCTCGTCGCCAGAGGCTCCGAGATGCACAGAAGACGGTGGCAGCTGCTGAAAAGAAGGGCAGCGGTGAGTTTGTCGACAAGCAAGAACATAGGCAGCTGCCTGTGCTTGGGAAGGAGCAGCTGCCTGGTTTTGGCAATTGCCTTCACAGCGCCCAGAAGCCCGGTGCTCTGCTGCTTTGTTTTTCGCAGTCAGTCAATTGCACACTAGTGAAGCTGAGCCAGGCTCTTCAGCTTTGCTGCTTTTGAGCATCTGTGCTCCACTTATGCTCTGTGACATCTCTCGAGGTTGTTTGCCTCGCCCAGGCTGGAAAGTGCCCGCTAGTAGCTAGAGCTGGGCAGGAGAGGGCAGAGAGCACTTCCATCTGACAGCAGGTTGCAGATTGCCTCGGAAAGAGCCGTGTCCTTGGAATGTGCAGCAAATCCTCTTTCTTTGCAAACCGCGGTTAGTGTGCAGTGCAGGTCCACTCTCCCCTTGCCAAATGGAGTGGGAAAGCTTTTCGCTAAGATAGAGACGACTAGAGAGGCAGAAGCGCGGCTCCGGAGCTATCCGGAGGAAAGTGCCGCTTCCCGGCGTCTTTCGGCTTGAAGCGGCGCTCCGGAGCGCTGCGCTGCCGCTCTACTGAGCTGTGCACGAATTAGCCGCTTCTTCGCCTCCGAGAGGCAGAGATCGCGGTTGCTTGGAAGAGGCGAAGAACGAAGCCGCAAAGAAGCGGGCTTGCATGCGAAGCCTTCCGACTGCTGGAGGACGGTGGCTGCCGCTCTCCTGCCTGTTGAATTCACTCTCGGCAAGCGAATGGAAAGCGTTCCAGGACAACTTGCCTGGGTTTTGACTTGGTCCTGATGCGTCCCACCTTGGCAAGTCTTGCTCGTCGCCAGAGGCTCCGAGATGCACAGAAGACGGTGGCAGCTGCTGAAAAGAAGGGCAGCGGTGAGTTTGTCGACAAGCAAGAACATAGGCAGCTGCCTGTGCTTGGGAAGGAGCAGCTGCCTGGTTTTGGCAATTGCCTTCACAGCGCCCAGAAGCCCGGTGCTCTGCTGCTTTGTTTTTCGCAGTCAGTCAATTGCACACTAGTGAAGCTGAGCCAGGCTCTTCAGCTTTGCTGCTTTTGAGCATCTGTGCTCCTCTTATGCTCTGTGACATCTCTCGAGGTTGTTTGCCTCGCCCAGGCTGGAAAGTGCCCGCTAGTACCTAGAGCTGGGCAGGAGAGGGCAGAGAGCACTTCCATCTGACAGCAGGTTGCAGATTGCCTCGGAAAGAGCCGTGTCCTTGGAATGTGCAGCAAATCCTCTTTCTTTGCAAACCGCGGTTAGTGTGCAGTGCAGGTCCACTCTCCCCTTGCCAAATGGAGTGGGAAAGCTTTTCGCTAAGATAGAGACGACTAGAGAGGCAGAAGCGCGGCTCCGGAGCTATCCGGAGGAAAGTGCCGCTTCCCGGCGTCTTTCGGCTTGAAGCGGCGCTCCGGAGCGCTGCGCTGCCGCTCTACTGAGCTGTGCGCGAATTAGCCGCTTCTTCGCCTCCGAGAGGCAGAGATCGCGGTTGCTTGGAAGAGGCGAAGAACGAAGCCGCAAAGAAGCGGGCTTGCGTGCGAAGCCTTCCGACTGCTGGAGGACGGTGGCTGCCGCTCTCCTGCCTGTTGAATTCACTCTCGGCAAGCGAATGGAAAGCGTTCCAGGACAACTTGCCTGGGTTTTGACTTGGTCCTGATGCGTCCCACCTTGGCAAGTCTTGCTCGTCGCCAGAGGCTCCGAGATGCACAGAAGACGGTGGCAGCTGCTGAAAAGAAGGGCAGCGGTGAGTTTGTCGACAAGCACGAACATAGGCAGCTGCCTGTGCTTGGGAAGGAGCAGCTGCCTGGTTTTGGCAATTGCCTTCACAGCGCCCAGAAGCCCGGTGCTCTGCTGCTTTGTTTTTCGCAGTCAGTCAATTGCACACTAGTGAAGCTGAGCCAGGCTCTTCAGCTTTGCTGCTTTTGAGCATCTGTGCTCCACTTAGGCTCTGTGACATCTCTCGAGGTTGCTTGCCTCGCCCAGGCTGGCAAGTGCCCGCTAGTACCTAGAGCTGGGCAGGAGAGGGCAGAGAGCACTTCCATCTGACAGCAGGTTGCAGATTGCCTCGGAAAGAGCCGTGTCCTTGGAATGTGCAGCAAATCCTCTTTCTTTGCAAACCGCGGTTAGTGTGCAGTGCAGGTCCACTCTCCCCTTGCCAAATGGAGTGGGAAAGCTTTTCGCTAAGATAGAGACGACTAGAGAGGCAGAAGCGCGGCTCCGGAGCTATCCGGAGGAAAGTGCCGCTTCCCCGGCGTCTTTCGGCTTGAAGCGGCGCTCCGGAGCGCTGCGCTGCCGCTCTACTGAGCTGTGCGCGAATTAGCCGCTTCTTCGCCTCCGAGAGGCAGAGATCGCGGTTGCTTGGAAGAGGCGAAGAACGAAGCCGCAAAGAAGCGGGCTTGCGTGCGAAGCCTTCCGACTGCTGGAGGACGGTGGCTGCCGCTCTCCTGCCTCTTGAATTCACTCTCGGCAAGCGAATGGAAAGCGTTCAGGACAACTTGCCTGGGTTTTGACTTGGTCCTGATGCGTCCCACCTTGGCAAGTCTTGCTCGTCGCCAGAGGCTCCGAGATGCACAGAAAGACGGTGGCAGCTGCTGAAAAGAAGGGCAGCGGTGAGTTTGTCGACAAGCAAGAACATAGGCAGCTGCCTGTGCTTGGGAAGGAGCAGCTGCCTGGTTTTGGCAATTGCCTTCACAGCGCCCAGAAGCCCGGTGCTCTGCTGCTTTGTTTTTCGCAGTCAGTCAATTGCACACTAGTGAAGCTGAGCCAGGCTCTTCAGCTTTGCTGCTTTTGAGCATCTGTGCTCCACTTATGCTCTGTGACATCTCTCGAGGTGGTTTGCCTCGCCCAGGCTGGCAAGTGCCCGCTAGTAGCTAGAGCTGGGCAGGAGAGGGCAGAGAGCACTTCCATCTGACAGCAGGTTGCAGATTGCCTCGGAAAGAGCCGTGTCCTTGGAATGTGCAGCAAATCCTCTTTCTTTGCAAACCGCGGTTAGTGTGCAGTGCAGGTCCACTCTCCCCTTGCCAAATGGAGTGGGAAAGCTTTTCGCTAAGATAGAGACGACTAGAGAGGCAGAAGCGCGGCTCCGGAGCTATCCGGAGGAAAGTGCCGCTTCCCGGCGTCTTTCGGCTTGAAGCGGCGCTCCGGAGCGCTGCGCTGCCGCTCTACTGAGCTGTGCGCGAATTAGCCTCTTCTTCGCCTCCGAGAGGCAGAGATCGCGGTTGCTTGGAAGAGGCGAAGAACGAAGCCGCAAAGAAGCGGGCTTGCGTGCGAAGCCTTCCGACTGCTGGAGGACGGTGGCTGCCGCTCTCCTGCCTCTTGAATTCACTCTCGGCAAGCGAATGGAAAGCGTTCCAGGACAACTTGCCTGGGTTTTGACTTGGTCCTGATGCGTCCCACCTTGGCAAGTCTTGCTCGTCGCCAGAGGCTCCGAGATGCACAGAAGACGGTGGCAGCTGCTGAAAAGAAGGGCAGCGGTGAGTTTGTCGACAAGCAAGAACATAGGCAGCTGCCTGTGCTTGGGAAGGAGCAGCTGCCTGGTTTTGGCAATTGCCTTCACAGCGCCCAGAAGCCCGGTGCTCTGCTGCTTTGTTTTTCGCAGTCAGTCAATTGCACACTAGTGAAGCTGAGCCAGGCTCTTCAGCTTTGCTGCTTTTGAGCATCTGTGCTCCACTTATGCTCTGTGACATCTCTCGAGGTTGTTTGCCTCGCCCAGGCTGGAAAGTGCCCGCTAGTAGCTAGAGCTGGGCAGGAGAGGGCAGAGAGCACTTCCATCTGACAGCAGGTTGCAGATTGCCTCGGAAAGAGCCGTGTCCTTGGAATGTGCAGCAAATCCTCTTTCTTTGCAAACCGCGGTTAGTGTGCAGTGCAGGTCCACTCTCCCCTTGCCAAATGGAGTGGGAAAGCTTTTCGCTAAGATAGAGACGACTAGAGAGGCAGAAGCGCGGCTCCGGAGCTATCCGGAGGAAAGTGCCGCTTCCCGGCGTCTTTCGGCTTGAAGCGGCGCTCCGGAGCGCTGCGCTGCCGCTCTACTGAGCTGTGCACGAATTAGCCGCTTCTTCGCCTCCGAGAGGCAGAGATCGCGGTTGCTTGGAAGAGGCGAAGAACGAAGCCGCAAAGAAGCGGGCTTGCATGCGAAGCCTTCCGACTGCTGGAGGACGGTGGCTGCCGCTCTCCTGCCTGTTGAATTCACTCTCGGCAAGCGAATGGAAAGCGTTCCAGGACAACTTGCCTGGGTTTTGACTTGGTCCTGATGCGTCCCACCTTGGCAAGTCTTGCTCGTCGCCAGAGGCTCCGAGATGCACAGAAGACGGTGGCAGCTGCTGAAAAGAAGGGCAGCGGTGAGTTTGTCGACAAGCAAGAACATAGGCAGCTGCCTGTGCTTGGGAAGGAGCAGCTGCCTGGTTTTGGCAATTGCCTTCACAGCGCCCAGAAGCCCGGTGCTCTGCTGCTTTGTTTTTCGCAGTCAGTCAATTGCACACTAGTGAAGCTGAGCCAGGCTCTTCAGCTTTGCTGCTTTTGAGCATCTGTGCTCCTCTTATGCTCTGTGACATCTCTCGAGGTTGTTTGCCTCGCCCAGGCTGGAAAGTGCCCGCTAGTACCTAGAGCTGGGCAGGAGAGGGCAGAGAGCACTTCCATCTGACAGCAGGTTGCAGATTGCCTCGGAAAGAGCCGTGTCCTTGGAATGTGCAGCAAATCCTCTTTCTTTGCAAACCGCGGTTAGTGTGCAGTGCAGGTCCACTCTCCCCTTGCCAAATGGAGTGGGAAAGCTTTTCGCTAAGATAGAGACGACTAGAGAGGCAGAAGCGCGGCTCCGGAGCTATCCGGAGGAAAGTGCCGCTTCCCGGCGTCTTTCGGCTTGAAGCGGCGCTCCGGAGCGCTGCGCTGCCGCTCTACTGAGCTGTGCGCGAATTAGCCGCTTCTTCGCCTCCGAGAGGCAGAGATCGCGGTTGCTTGGAAGAGGCGAAGAACGAAGCCGCAAAGAAGCGGGCTTGCGTGCGAAGCCTTCCGACTGCTGGAGGACGGTGGCTGCCGCTCTCCTGCCTGTTGAATTCACTCTCGGCAAGCGAATGGAAAGCGTTCCAGGACAACTTGCCTGGGTTTTGACTTGGTCCTGATGCGTCCCACCTTGGCAAGTCTTGCTCGTCGCCAGAGGCTCCGAGATGCACAGAAGACGGTGGCAGCTGCTGAAAAGAAGGGCAGCGGTGAGTTTGTCGACAAGCACGAACATAGGCAGCTGCCTGTGCTTGGGAAGGAGCAGCTGCCTGGTTTTGGCAATTGCCTTCACAGCGCCCAGAAGCCCGGTGCTCTGCTGCTTTGTTTTTCGCAGTCAGTCAATTGCACACTAGTGAAGCTGAGCCAGGCTCTTCAGCTTTGCTGCTTTTGAGCATCTGTGCTCCACTTAGGCTCTGTGACATCTCTCGAGGTTGCTTGCCTCGCCCAGGCTGGAAAGTGCCCGCTAGTACCTAGAGCTGGGCAGGAGAGGGCAGAGAGCACTTCCATCTGACAGCAGGTTGCAGATTGCCTCGGAAAGAGCCGTGTCCTTGGAATGTGCAGCAAATCCTCTTTCTTTGCAAACCGCGGTTAGTGTGCAGTGCAGGTCCACTCTCCCCTTGCCAAATGGAGTGGGAAAGCTTTTCGCTAAGATAGAGACGACTAGAGAGGCAGAAGCGCGGCTCCGGAGCTATCCGGAGGAAAGTGCCGCTTCCCGGCGTCTTTCGGCTTGAAGCGGCGCTCCGGAGCGCTGCGCTGCCGCTCTACTGAGCTGTGCGCGAATTAGCCGCTTCTTCGCCTCCGAGAGGCAGAGATCGCGGTTGCTTGGAAGAGGCGAAGAACGAAGCCGCAAAGAAGCGGGCTTGCGTGCGAAGCCTTCCGACTGCTGGAGGACGGTGGCTGCCGCTCTCCTGCCTCTTGAATTCACTCTCGGCAAGCGAATGGAAAGCGTTCCAGGACAACTTGCCTGGGTTTTGACTTGGTCCTGATGCGTCCCACCTTGGCAAGTCTTGCTCGTCGCCAGAGGCTCCGAGATGCACAGAAAGACGGTGGCAGCTGCTGAAAAGAAGGGCAGCGGTGAGTTTGTCGACAAGCAAGAACATAGGCAGCTGCCTGTGCTTGGGAAGGAGCAGCTGCCTGGTTTTGGCAATTGCCTTCACAGCGCCCAGAAGCCCGGTGCTCTGCTGCTTTGTTTTTCGCAGTCAGTCAATTGCACACTAGTGAAGCTGAGCCAGGCTCTTCAGCTTTGCTGCTTTTGAGCATCTGTGCTCCACTTATGCTCTGTGACATCTCTCGAGGTGGTTTGCCTCGCCCAGGCTGGCAAGTGCCCGCTAGTAGCTAGAGCTGGGCAGGAGAGGGCAGAGAGCACTTCCATCTGACAGCAGGTTGCAGATTGCCTCGGAAAGAGCCGTGTCCTTGGAATGTGCAGCAAATCCTCTTTCTTTGCAAACCGCGGTTAGTGTGCAGTGCAGGTCCACTCTCCCCTTGCCAAATGGAGTGGGAAAGCTTTTCGCTAAGATAGAGACGACTAGAGAGGCAGAAGCGCGGCTCCGGAGCTATCCGGAGGAAAGTGCCGCTTCCCGGCGTCTTTCGGCTTGAAGCGGCGCTCCGGAGCGCTGCACTGCCGCTCTACTGAGCTGTGCGCGAATTAGCCGCTTCTTCGCCTCCGAGAGGCAGAGATCGCGGTTGCTTGGAAGAGGCGAAGAACGAAGCCGCAAAGAAGCGGGCTTGCGTGCGAAGCCTTCCGACTGCTGGAGGACGGTGGCTGCCGCTCTCCTGCCTCTTGAATTCACTCTCGGCAAGCGAATGGAAAGCGTTCCAGGACAACTTGCCTGGGTTTTGACTTGGTCCTGATGCGTCCCACCTTGGCAAGTCTTGCTCGTCGCCAGAGGCTCCGAGATGCACAGAAGACGGTGGCAGCTGCTGAAAAGAAGGGCAGCGGTGAGTTTGT